>NC_025997.2:121641480-121941480 GCF_000442705.2 Elaeis guineensis
GCATTACAATTGTTTTCCCAGATGGTAGGCAGATGGGATGGAAGGACTTGATGGATGGGCAAAGCCTTCCGGTGAGCATGCATCTCAAAAAACCATGAATTATTTTTTTCAGACGGTAGATGGGATGTGAGGATAGACGAGACCGAAAGCCTTCGATGAGCACAAATGCAGGGCATTACGATTTGTTTTAAACAGTCGATGGAATGGAAAGGATCTGAGCAACTTTGATTTTTCCAGTTTTACTGTTCCTTACGTTTGGTTTTACGCATACTCAAATGTGTAGGGCTAAAAGTTGGCTCGAGTTGGCCTGCGGCCCATCGAGCTGGGCTGGAATTGGTCGGACTTTGAGTTCGGCCCGAAATAATTCCGCCGGAATTTGGATTTAAATATAAGGCCGTTTTTGTTTTCGAACTGGATTCAGATGTTTCGGCTCGGGTCGGGCCAAAATAAAGCTTAAACCCTTACCTGCTGTTTCCATCGGGAGCAGAGACAGCTTCAATGGTATCGGCATTGTTCAAGTGTTGAGATCTCGTTGTTGCTGTCACGAGCCCTCTTCACGTTGGCACTCCTGCGAACTAGGTTGTAGATGGCCTTTTCATGGAGCTCCTAAAGGCGAATCTTTCCCCATCGACCGCATCCGCTGACGATGTTTCGTACTCTTCTGAGCCGGCGGAGCTTCTCGATGAGCTGGTTCTGGTGAACTCCAGCTGAACCGCTTCTTGATCTCCTTATAGAACGGGCCGGTGTCGTACTGGTGGGAGGGAAGGTGGTGCGCGTTGGGACGTGAACTTGAGAAACCCTTGCAAGATAGTGATCTCCTCATCATCCATCCATAGCGCTGAAAGCTATCGGGAGTCATCGTATCCGCCGCCGACAGTGGCGACCGCGACAGGAAACGGCTTCCTGTCCTCGGACGGCTGGGTGACGGGATCGGAGGAGGATGGCATGAGAAGGCCCACAACCGCGGTCACGACAGGGGTTGAGGGTGCGACGGCAGAGAGGGGAAGAATAGGGATGGCGCCGTTCTGTGGGGCGGAGCCCGGATCTACGGCGGTAGTAGGGTTGGGATTAGGGTTTGAAGGTGGGGGGGGGGGGGGGTTAGCGTTTGGGGCGGTGCGGTCAAAGATATATATGGAGAGGTGGTGCCATTGAGTCCTCCTCCACGAGCTTCGTGGGGAGAGGAGGCACGGCATCGCCGCCGCTGCCGCTGCCGCTGCCGCACCAGCGAAGGCAGGTAGGGGCTCGGGCATGAAGGAGGGGATCGGCGCAGCGGCGGTCGTCGGAGAGGACTTGAGGAGGTGGAGGGCCCCACGATTGTGGATGGAGTGGGTTGGACGCGGGCAGCAAGCGGAGGTAGACGAAGCGAAGGCGTCAGCCCAATTGGGCTCGGGCCGATGTTTTTCCAAAACATGTTGGTCTAAGATCGGCTCGAAGTTCGAAAATTTATCGGATCAAATTTGAGTAGGGGTTTGGCCCGGCGCAGCCTGATCCAGTTCCAACCCTAAATGTGCGTGCATGAGATGAAGGAGAAGGGTATTGAATCAAAAGTCTTTTTAAGAACAGTTTGTAGACAGCTTGATTACCTATATCATTTTAAAAATCTACCTAAAATCACATAACATAACAGAGCTTAGAAATTACATATTGCCAAAGCTGCTTTTACAAAAGCAAAGTCCAAACAAACCGATCTGAAATTTCCAAAATAATTTGTAAAATCCAACACATAATCAACGAACAAAGAGGAGACTCCCCAATATCTATTTGAGCAAGAAAGCAAAATTAAACTGGCCATTGTGGAAACAGCTACTTGCAGCTACATGAGAAAGAGAGAGCGTGGCTAACATAATATGCGGAACAGCATTCGAGAAATAATCTCATGGATTCACCCCATTGCAATCATCCTAATGCACTCTTCCTGCAAAAGGCCAGACCAAAGTTTTTCTTTGCTGAGAGTCTAAACAGAATAAACCTTAAGCTAAACATGTTTGTCTCCAACACCTGAGAAAAGTTGCACGGCCCAAAAGCATTAGAACCAACCACCACAACAACATATTGAAAAGAACCTGTTCGTGTCTACCTGTCCCATGCACGTACTCTTATCTTTCAATTTCATTGCATAAAATTAATATATTAGGAACCAAATAGTCGTTTTGAGCCATAATCGATACTGTTCTGTGCAAGAGTCGAATCATCATGTGGCCTACTTCATCTTTCTCAGGGATGCCACGTCTCCGACCTCCGTAGCTCTCAAATAGATAATTTTACAACCTTAACAGAAAGTAAGAGTTTCGCCGCACCCGGATCGATCCGTTTATGATTCAGTACCCATCCCTTTTCATTCTAAAGCATCTATCCTTGAAGAATTTTTTCTTTTCATTCTATTAGATGCTTGGCATATCTGTAAAATTATTTTATAATTTTAGTACCGAAGCCATCTTGGGTCCATAAGAGTTAGTGCATATAGTTTCTTTTGGAAGCTAAATTTGCTTGACCAAATATGACCATTCCTAATAATATTACATTCAAAAATTCTATGGCCTACATTATTACATTTGAAGCAAACAATAGAATGATTTTCATGATAAGCTCCAGTAAATATATTCTTAACAAATTTATGTTTTCTTGAAGGATTGAACCCAATTCCAACTTTATCGAAAATAACTTTTTGATTATTTAACATCAATTGAAGATTTTAGGAACTAAGTGTGAATTTCTCTATAAAGAACTTCAATCTATCAATTTCTTTCTTTTGTTCACCATTTTCAATAATAAGATCATTCTTTTTTACATTTATTTCTTTCAAATAATTTTCTTTTTCATCCATTGAAAGTTTTAATTTTTCAAATTTTTATTTTAATTTAGTATTTTCTTCAATTAAGAATTTTTTTTTGAAAGATCTTCTTTTTCAATCAAATTTTATTTTTCTCTTCAGCCAAAGGCAGATTATACTCTTCTTTAGTTTTCTATTTTTTAGTCCTATCTTTTTATATTCATCCATAAGCTCATAAAAGGCATCAAGTAATTCTTCAAAACTAAATTTGAAAAAGTTTTCAATATTTATCTCATTATTGTGAGCCATGAGGCAAAAACTTGCAATGCCTTCTTCCTCATTTTTTTTCATTACTTTGCTCCTCCTTAATCGATGCTTTCTTTGTCTTTTGCTTTTTCTTCTTCTTTTTCTTTTTATCCTCATGAGCCATGAGACCTAAGTTGGGGTGAGCTTCCTTATCTTTTTGAGAGTTTGATTCTTCTTTTTGACTTGCTCTCTCATAAATTATTTTTAATTTTTTTCAAATTTATTTTGCTAAAATGCAAGAAAAAATTATGTTAAATTCATTGATATCCAAAGAGCAATAGAGCATATTTATGACCTTAGCATTCAAATGGATCACTTCTTTATCATTAATCAATGCATTGGGTGTGTGTGAGCCATTGACTATAATTTTTCATAAACTATAATCATGTGCTTGTATGAAAATCTTCATTCTAGTTTTCTAAGAGATATTATTACAACCATTAAAAAGTGGAGATCGATCTATAGAATGACCTTCAATAATAAAAGATTCAATTTAGATTGTCATGATCTTTAACTCAAGACCACTAGGTTAATAAATAATATTAGAGTACCTGCTCTGATACCACTTGTTGTCCAGAAAGATAGCAACCTAAGAGAGAGGATGAATTAGGTTCTCAAAACTTTTTAGCCAAATTAAATCTTAAGCAAGTATGTGTTTTTTTAAACCTAACTTGAGTGATTGTGAGATGATTACAATATGTAGCAGGAGAAATAACTTAATGAATGCAAGATAAGAAAGTAAATCAAGTAAAGCCACACCACAAACATACAAATTTATAGTAGTTTGGTGCAACCCGTACCTACATCCACTCCCCAAGCTCCCATTGAGAATTTCACTATAATCCCTCTGATTACAGTATATTTATTTTTCGGACTCATAAATAAATCTAGTTATTTTCTGAAATCATCAATCAAAATCTTATACTGATAGTTTTTTGAGCTCACTATCAACTTAGTTGATTTTACAAGCTCACCAACCAAAATCTACAATATCCAATTTCGAGCTTGGATGGGCCTTGACCCCAAATTTTTTTTTTCAAAGAAACTTGTAAAGAAATCAAAATACAAGATCAAAATTTTAGCATAAAAGAAAAAATAGAAAATAAACTCTTTTAGATATGGAGAAAGTCGATAAATAGTTGCTCTTTTAATGCTTGACTTCTCTTCTTTGATGTTTGAAAGGATGTTGTTGATGGTGAAAAAGTTTGCTCTTGAAAGTTCACTAAAATTTATGCAGAAATCTCTCTCTTTTTTCTCTTTTCAGTGATATTCAATGTTCCCTTCAAGAAATGATGTTTTTCTTTCAAATCCTCTTGGTTACTTTCCCAATTGATTCTTTAGCTCTTAATATACTTGGAGTTGGCTGGAGAATGAGTTTTGGCCATTGGAAGGACTGAACTAGCCGTTAGAGATAAAAACTAGCCGTTAGAAATAAATCTGCACTATTCTGAAAAATCTGCAGAGCTAGCCGTTGGACTTCGAGTCGACTCAGATGAGATTCAAGTCGACTCGAGTTGTCTGCGAGTCCGCTCGAACTTTTTTTTCAAAAATATAGTTTTCTGTCTTTTCCTGTAACTTCGACTCGAGTAATTCGAATCGATTCGAGGTGCCGCTCGAAGCTTTGAATTTTCTATTCTAAAATATTAGTCTTCTGCCATTCTGTATTTGAGTTGACTCGGATAATCCTTGAGTCGACTCGAAGGCATGCTAGCTGAAATTTCTGCATGTCAAAATTATTTTTTTTCACTATTTTAGTTCATGTCGACTCAGATAAAATTTGAGTTGACTCGGATGACAACCAACTGAAAATTTTTATATATTTTTCTGCTTAAGAGACTGTTTGTCTTTAATCTTTGAGAACTTCTATCATCTTGATTTTTAAGGTCTTTCACAGTATTTAGGCTTCCAAAAACTTCTTGTTTGAGTCTCATTTGATTATTATTATTTCTTTTGAGAGAATTTTTTCTACAAATCTTCATTTTAAGTACCTAAAAAATTCTACATTCACTCGTGAACATATGATTAGTACGATAATCACTCAGTACTTTGTAATTATCAAAATCAATTATAGGATCAACAAACATGAGGTCGGTGGACCAATTTGTGTAATGAACAGGGCAAACCAAGAACTTCCACAAATATTGTCAATTTTTTTCAAGCTGTCATTATCATGAGAGTGATCTAGCTAGCTGCGAATAAAGTATAGTTCTTTGCCCTCATATTGGGTCCAAGGTTTTCAAAGTTTCAAATGGCCAACTTGGTGATTAAACACTGAGTTGGTATTCTACCAAAAAAAAAAAAAAAAAAAACACGGAGTTGGTGTGTTTACCAGAAAAAAAAAAAAAAAAATCACGGGGTTAGTATTGCATCAAAAAAAAAAAAAAACATGGGTTGGTGGACCAGTTTGCATAACGAATAAAGTAGGTTAAGAATTTTCATAAATATCATCAATTTTTTTCAGCCTGTCATTATCATGGGAGTGACCTAACTAGCTGCAAACAAAGCATCCACCGTTGAAAGACTAAATCTTGTTAGACCAGGTCCGGTTGGTGTCCAACCGCCAAGCAAGATGCATTTATGGCGCTTTTTTTTTTTCTGTCTTGTCTTTGTCCATGTTGCTTCCTGGATTGACTGATCCAACAGCTGGTCCAGCCAATAGTTTACTCCCAAGAAAATTGGAAGGAAGATTCGTGACATTCACAGTCCCATCCTCACGTCAGTCATTTCTTTTCTGAAAAAATATTAAAAGTTTCTATGGATACAAATATACATATTAATATAGGTTTCCAGAGAAATGATGGCAGCTTCAGAAGGGATGGAACCAAGACATGAAATAATTTCATGAACAGTAATTATGTGTAACATGCCTACCAAGTAAAAGAATTATAACATGAGACATATATAGCTAATTTTATATGCAGACGAATTGCGGGGTCACAAAAGGTTGTGCTCGAGTTGGATATATATATATATTATTATTGTTGGGGGATACCACCGACCGACCGACCGACTGGAGGGCCCGACCGACTGGCAGCCCGACCGACTAACCAACGGCCGACGGACGACTCTGACTGGCCGATCGTAAGTCGGGCGACAGGCCGACGGACGCCATCAGCGGCTAACTGCGGCCATTCCACGGTCCATTCCCGACCGACTAAACCCAGAGGTCCGGTAGCCGACCCACATGAAGCTCGCCGACGACGGAGGAGTCCGACGCCACTCTGCTGGCCACCGACCTGGGTCGGCCGACTCCACCAACCGCCGTACGGCCGCCAGACGTTGTCAGCTCTGACACGGACATGCGGCACAGTTACCTAGGGGCATTGTCCCGCCGAGAGCCGGGTCAACCCTGGTGATTAGACGGCTACACGGCGACATGACATTTTCACGGCGGCTCTGACAGCCTACAGTGAGTTGACAGTTCCTCACTTGTCCGCGCCATTAATGACGGCGCCATACCTGCTCCACTATATATACCGGGGAAGGCAACAGTGCAAAGGGTCGATCCGCCCGTCTCTCCACATACGCAGGCTCGCTCCTCTCTCTCTCCTCTCCCTTCTCAGAGCTCTCTGTCTGCATTTCACTGTTGCCCAGTCACCTCTCTGACTTGACCGTCGGAGGGTCCCCGCCGGAGCCGCCTCCGGTCAGTGCGGACTTCCTTTTGCAGGTGCACGCTTCCCGGCGATCGGGCGACGAGGCGATTGGCCGCAACAGATTGGCGCGCCAGGTAGGGGACAGCATGACAAAGACAAGAGCTCAACGATCGAGAATCACTGGGTCGGCAAGGCGTTCCCCGCCGGGAAGAGGCCTCTCCACCACCACCGGCGGAGCCTAGCTCTCCGCGCCCTGCAGTGACTACGGAGGCCAGATTGCGGCCATTACGGCAGATGACCGTACTGACCGACGCAGTCAAAAGCCTCCAGCAACAACCGGCGGCCCGACCTATGCCTTCCAGGAGCAGCCGCCGACGGTCGCGCCGACCCCTGCGCCTCCAGGCGAGCGCTCCCAACAGCGCTCCCACGGAGAGGAGGAGGGTCGACCTCGGCGCGACGACCGACGGTCCCAGCGGCCCTCTCCTTCCCCGTTGGAACGGGCGAGGAAGGAAAAGCGGCCGCGCACACCGTCGGCCTCTCTTTCAGAATCCTCCGGAGGCTCCACTCCTGGGGTCTCCCAGCATCGACGAGCGGACGACTACGAGCGACGGTTCGAGGAGATCGACCGCCGACTCGCCCAACTGCAGATGGACGGCCAGAAGTCTTCGAACGACGTCGACTTCCAGACCGCCCAGCCTCTCTCTCGACTGGTCCTCGATGAGCCGATTCCCAGTCGGTTCAAAATGCCGAACGTGGAGCCATACGACGGCTCCACCGACCCAGTCGACCACCTCGAGAGCTATAAAGCTCTCATGACAATTCAAGGGGCAACCGACGCTCTTTTTTGCATCGGCTTCCCCGCCACACTTCGCAAGGCTGCCAGGGCTTGGTACTCCGGTCTTCGATCGGGCAGTATCCATTCCTTCGCGCAGCTCGAGCACTCGTTCGTGGCCCATTTCAGCACCAGCCGAAAGCCGCCGCGAACGTCGGATAGCCTTTTCTCCCTCAAGCAGGGGGAAAACGAGACGCTCCGACACTTCGTGGCGCGATTCAACGCGGCCACGCTCGAGGTCCGGGACCTCAACGAGGACATGGCAGTTTCAGCCATGAAGCGGGGTCTGAGGTCGTCCCGATTTACTTATTTCTCTGGACAAGACCCTCCCCCGAACATACGCCGAGCTACTGGAACGCGCATACAAGTATATGCGCGCCGGACGAAGGAGCGTCCGACCGACGCTTGGTCGAGCCCAGGGGTCCGAAGGAGAAGCGAAGAAAAGGTCGGGAGCCCGCCGAACCAAGCAGGCCCCCGCCGGTAGTCGGCTTTCTCCACCCCGACAGATCCAAAAATCACCCCACCGACAGACTCCGAGGTCGGTGCGTCCAGGTATGACCCTACACTCCTCTCTCCGCTCCCCGTGCGCAGATCTTGATGGAGATCGAAGGGAAAGAATACCTGCGACGGCCTCCGCCTCTGAAGGCAAAGGGCCTCGACCATCGGAAGTACTGCCCGGTTCCATCGGAGCCACGGCCACGACACCGAGCGATGCATCCAGTTGAAGGATGAGATCGAAAATCTCATCCGCCGAGGGTATCTCGGCAAGTTCCGAAAGGGTCCGCCGACCCGACCGATTGCCGATCGACGCCCCCAGCCGACTGAAGAGGCGCCGACTAATCAGCCGACGGCTGGAGTCATCAATATGATCTCCAGCGGCTGGGATCGGGGACGTCTACAGGGGGGAGCCGACGAAAAAGCCGCGCCCGGACGACGTGATTACCTTCTCGGAAGACGACGTTCGGGGCAATCCAGACTCCCCACGACGACGCTGTTGTTGTGTCGGCGACAATAGCCAATTATGATGTAAAACGAATTTTTGTTGATAAATGGAAGTTCGACAAATGTTTTGTTTTACTCGACCTTCTCCCGAATGCGACTACCGACTGATCGACCTCAATAGGGTTTCCACGCCCTTGATCGGCTTTGCCGGAGACACCAGTCACGACAGAAGGAGAAATCACCCTGCCCGTGACGGTCGGTACCGAACCACGGCAAAAGAACGGCCCTCCCTCATTTTCGCGGTCGTCCAAGTTCCTTCGGCCTACAACGCCATACTGGCGACCCGGACTGAACGCCTTCGGGGGCGATCGTCTCGACGTACCATCTCCTTGTTCGATTCCCGACTAAAAACGGAGTCGGGGAGATGCGCGGAGATCAAACAGCTCGCCCGACGATGCTTTCAAATCTCCGCCCAAAGCGACGAGACAAAGGGTCCCCTGACAATTGACAAACTGGATCAACGGGAGGAGGAAGAGCGGGGTTCGCCGGCCGAGCGGCTCGAGGCGATCCCGGTGGAGAAAATCCCGACAGAAAAGTTTGGATCGGGTCTCAATTGCCCGACGCCGAACGCCACCAACTGGCGGGGCTGCTGACGGCCAACGCCGACGTATTCGCATGGTCGGCAGCAGATATGTCGGGCATCCCTCCAGAAACAATGACTCACCGACTCAACATCGACCCGACAATGAAGCCGGTGAGGCAGAAGAAAAGGTCCTTCGCCCCAGAGAGGCAGAAGGCCATTGGACGAAGAAGTGGACAAACTGCTCGAGGCGGGCTTCATTCGGGAATCCACGTATCCCGATTGGCTCGCCAATGTCGTCATGGTCAAGAAAGCCAACGGGAAATGGAGAATCTGCATCGATTATACCGACCTCAACCGAGCATGCCCGAAGGATAGCTTTCCACTCCCGAAGATCGACCAGCTGGTGGAATGCGACGTCCGGATTTCGACTGCTCAGCTTCATGGACGCCTTCGCCGGGTACAATCAGATCCGGATGGCGCCTGAAGACGAGGAGCACACCGCGTTCGTAACCCCCAAGGGCCTCTACTGCTATCGGGTGATGCCCTTTGGATTGAAGAACGCCGGCGCCACCTACCAGCGACTCGTCAACAAGGTCTTCAAAGACCAGATCGGGCGTAACATGGAGGTATACGTGGACGACATGCTGGTAAAGAGCACGCAGATCCCGGACCATGTTCAGGATCTCGAGGAGACCTTCCGCACCCTTCGACGACACCGAATGAAGCTCAACCCCGACCAAATGCGCCTTCGGGGTGAACCTCGGGGAAGTTCCTCGGATTCCTCGTTTCTCAGAGGGGGATCGAGGCCAACCCTGAGAAAATAAAGGCGATCCTCGACATGCGTCATCCGAACACCAAGAGGGAGGTCCAACAACTGAACGGGAGAATCGTCGCTCTTAGCCGATTCATTTCCCGGTCAGCTGAAAGGTGCCTCCCGTTCTTCAAAACCCTGCGCCAGGCGAACGGTTTCTCTTGGTCGGATGAATGCGAACAGGCCTTTGAAGACCTGAAGAGGCACTTGGCTTCCCCGCCGCTGCTCGTAAAGCCGCAGATCGGGGAGACCTTGTATCTCTACTTGGCCACGTCTTCTGAGGCGATCAGTTCGGTGCTCGTTCGGGAAAACGAGTGCCGAACCCATCAGCCCATCTACTACATCAGCAAAGTGCTCCACGGCGCCGAAGCCAGATACTCGGAGACGGAAAAGATGGTTTTCGCCCTGACCGTCTCCGCGCAACGGCTCCGACCATACTTCCAGGCCCATGCCATCGTGGTACTCACCAATCAGCCCCTGAGGGCCGTGCTGCGCCGACCCGACACATCCGGACGGCTCGCTAAGTGGGCAATGAAGCTTAGCGAGTTCGACATTCAGTACCGACCAAGGCCTGCCTTGAAGGCTCAGGTCTTGGCCGACTTCATCGCCGAATGCCCGACGACCGACCAGAGGTCGGGAGCTGAAGGCCCGGGACGAGATTCGGTCTCTGAGCCGGACCCGATCTCCACCTGGGTACTTCACATCGACGGAGCCTCCAACGCTCAGGGAAGCGGGGCCGGGCTCCTGCTCACGAATTCGGATGGGGTAGTCACCGAATACGCCCTCCGGTTCGATTTCAAGGCCTCCAACAATCAAGCCGAATACGAGGCACTCCTCGCGGGCTTAAGGATGGCAAAGGAATTGGGCGTCGACAGCCTTCGGGCATTCTCCGACTCTCAGCTGATCGTGGGGCAGGTCAAGGGCGACTTCGAGGCGCGAGATCCGACCATGATCAAGTATCTTCAGAAGGTAAAGGATCTCGTGGCCGCTTCGTGCATTTCGAGATCTCCCACGTCCCCAGGACGGAGAACGCCCGTGCCGACGCTCTCTCTAGGTTGGCAACGTCGGCCTACGATTCTTTGGGTCGGACGTTTGTCGAAAACCTTCAACAACCGAGCATCGATCGGACCGAAGAAGTGCAGCAGCTAACGTCTGAACCAAGTTGGATGGACCCGATCGTCCGGTACCTGTCCGACGGGACCAGTCCCGAAGATCCCGCGGAGGCCAGGCGACTTCGATGGTCGGCGTCACAATATGTGATCATGGACGGCCGACTCTACAAGAGGTCGTTCTCCCTCCCTCTGCTCAGGTGCTTGGGACCGACCGACGCTGACTACGCTCTCCGAGAGGTTCACGAAGGAATTTGTGGGAATCACTTGGGGGGCAAGTCCTTAGCCTTCAAGGTCTTGCGACAGGGCTACTACTGGCCGACCATGAGGAAGGATGCGGCAGAGTTGGTCCGAAGGTGCGAGCCATGCCAGAAGTATGCCAATATTCAGCACCAACCGGCCAGCCAAATCGCTCCCATTATCGCTCCATGGCCCTTCGCTCAGTGGGGAGTCGACATTCTCGGCCCTTTCCCACCGGCGTCGGGCCAAAGGAAGTTCATCGTTGTCGCCATCGACTACTTCACGAAGTGGGTCGAGGCCGAGCCCTTGGCGCAGATCACCGAGCGGAAGATGGAGGACTTCGTCCAAAAGTCCATCATCTTCAGGTTCGGATTGCCGCACACCATCATCACCGACAACGGACGGCAATTCGACAACCAAGACTTCAAGGACTTCTGCGCCAGGTTCCACATCCGTCATCGACTAACTTCGGTCGGGCACCCACAGTCCAATGGTGAGGTTGAGGTGACGAACCGAACCTTGCTCCATGGACTCAAGACCCGACTGAACGAAGCCAAGGGCCTCTGGGTCGACGAGCTGGGCTCCGTCCTGTGGGCTTACCGAACGACCCCCCGCGTCCCAACCGGAGAGTCGCCGTTCAGTTTGGCCTACGGGACAGAAGCCGTGATCCCGCTCGAGATCGGCCTGCCATCTTCAAGGGTCGAGCAGTACCGCGAGCCGGACAACTCCGAAAGCCGGAGAGCCGACCTAGATCTTCTCCCCGAACTGCGAGATGAGGCTCAAATTCGAATGGCCTCCTACCGACAGAGGGTTGCCCGGTACTACAATGCCAAGGTCAGACTAAAGCTCTTTAAACCTGGCGACCTAGTCTTGAGGAAGGCGGAGGTGTCGAAGCCCTTGGACCAAGGGAAGTTGGCTCCCAACTGGGAAGGACCCTACAAAGTTACTGACACCTTCGGGCCGAGGGCTTACCGGCTGGAGACCCTTGAGGGGAAGCCCATTCCCCGGACTTGGAACGCCGACAACTTGAAGCTGTATTACCAGTGAATTCTGTAATTCAATCGTTGGAATACAAGTTCGGTTTGAAAAATCGGAGTTCTAACCTTTCGACTACTGGTCGGCGCTCAGCCCCGACGCATCGACGCGGACCTGGCACCGACGACACTTCGGCCCCTTACACGGACCGATGCATCTACGATGACGGGAGTTTGTACTCCTTCTACGGTCGAATTTTCGGGCATATCCGTCGGCCGACTGATCGATCGGGCCCCGACCGAAGAAAGGCTAAAAGCCCGCGCGGCTGTAGCCGCAACATTCCGACCAGGCTACGGCCGGTCGAGGGATATTCGGCTTACCACCGTCTATCACATGACGCGACCTTAGTCGCACCCACTACTCGCCGACCGACCTACGGCCGGCTGAACGACACTCGGCTTGCCACCGTCTGTCAAAGACGCGAAACCCGACTTACTATCATGCCCCCGACACTGCGCCGGATGATGACCGGCTAAGTGCATCTACGGAGGTCCGGCTTCCGAACCTTCACTAGGTTCGGTCGGCTCCCTACTTGACAGATACGCCCGAACGGCGACTACAATTTTCGGAAACCGACCTAAAGTCGGGACACAAGCTACTTCGGAGCTATGCAAGCCGGTCAAGTCCTACCGACTTGCCCGAGTTGGCGACTTCTCTAAGTTGGCGACTAGGGTTCGACATTACAGCGATAAGAAACATTGCAAACAAGAAGCAAAAGAGAAGACAGTTTTACTCATTGATCAAAAAAAAAAAAAAAAAAAAAAAAAAAAAAAAAATTACAAAGTCGGGCCGAAGCCCGATTACATGTGTTTTCAAAAAAGACAAAATAAAGATGGTCGGCGGCGCCGATCACCCGTCCTGATCGATCTCTTCGACCGACGGAGGATCAGGGATGATCGGCGTCTCGGCCATAAGCAACGATTGATCGGCTGTCGAGAGATGAGCTTCGGTCGATAAAGGAACTTCCGCCGGCTCCGGGACGGCTTCCTCCACCACGACGGCGCCTCCCGACGGATGGTCGGCCATTTCTTCCGTTCCTTCTTCTTCGGCTTCTTCCTCGGCGAACAGCGGGACGACTCGGCTGACGTCCACCTCCGGGTACAAGGCATGGACGGCATCCCGACCATCCTCGAACCCGACCCGGTAGGAGGCGAAGCCCGATTCGAGCATCTCCTCCTTGTACCGGTCGGAGGCCCGGAAGTCCTCAACCGCACGATCGGCCGACTCCCTCGCCGACCGTGCCTCGTCCTCAGTGTGGGCCAGCTCCTCCTTCGCCAACTCCGCCTCGGCCCTGGCAATTTCGGCGTCGATTTGGGCGATGGACAAGTCCTCTTCGGTTTCCGCGAGCTTCCCCAGGCTGACCCGAAGTTGCTCGCGTTCCCCTTGGAGTTCGGAGGTGGCACTGTCCCGTTCGCGTCGAAGACGACGCACTACCCGACCTTTGTGCTTGGCCTCCTTCTTGGCCGACTTTAGTTCGGCCATGAGCCGGGAGACCTCGTCCGTCAACTTGGCCTCCCGATCGACCGACTCCTGCAGTTGGTCGACTAGTCTCCCTCTCTCGGCCTCGGCCGCTGCCGACCTTTCCTTGAAGGCTGCCCTAACGTCGCCGAATCTTCGGTATCCGGCCTCCAGCTCGGACATGGTGAAGATCAACTGCCGACAGAAAGAAGCCTTGTCAGAATTATGTGGCAAACGAAAATTCTTCTAAGGTAAAAGGTGACGCGAAGCTTACCTCCACCATCGACGGGTAGAACCGCGACAGCATCTCGGTCACCTGCCGAGACCGCAACGACTGAACGTCGGTAGGGAGGAGGATCCCCTGGCACAACCTCCTCGCAAGGTTGTGATCGGCCAAGGCCGATGCACCCTCGGGGTAGTATGCGCTAGGGGGCATTGATCTCTCCTCCTCCGAGGGCTCCATCGGGGCTTTCCCCCGATCAGCTGCCCCGACCGACGGGGCTGGCAGCGATGGGACGCTGGAGTTTGACCCGGCGCCCCCCGTTGCGCCGGCGGACGCCTCCGGACGATGTTCGGCTTCCCGAACGACGTCCGGCTCCGCTCGCGGCGGCGAAACCGCCGACACTCCTTCGGCCACTTCCTCGGCCGGCCTCTCCCCGACTCGCCTCTCCTCCACTCGGACGGTCGGAGCCGCGAGGGCTATGATTGGCTCCGACCCCTCGGTCGCCGACGCTTCCACGGTCGGCGGGACTGGCGCTGATCTCTTGGAAGGGCGCGAAGGGCCAGCGCCCGACGCTTGCCTCTTCCTCGCGGCGGCAAAATGACGAATTTCGGCGTCGGTCGGCCTCATCCTTGGCGGTGTCCCTGCAAAACCTACCAATGTCAGAGGCCGGACCAGAACTACCCTAAAGCCGAATAAAAAGAAAAAGCTGGGGAATCGGACGATACCTATTCGGGGGACCAGACTCAGGCCAGCATCATAGAGAGCTTGCTCGGTAACAAGCTCCCTCTGCTTCGGGACCGACATATCTTTGAGTCGGTGGAAGTCCTCCCGGTCGTCCACGTCGACCCGACTGTTGTCGTTGGCCTCAGTTCGGGGTGCACCCCAGCGAGAAGGAAAGCCCCAAGAGGAGGAAGAGGAAACAAAGAAAAACTGGTTCTTCCATCCATGAATGGACGATGGAAGACCGGTTATGAAGGCAAGACCCTTCCGGGGATTGAAGAGCCACCACCCTCGGGCTTTAGGGTGGGGTCGGAGCACAAAGAAGGCCCGGAAGAGGGAAACGCGAGGGTTGGTCGGCAAGAGCTGACACAACAGCGCGAAAGAAATGATTAGCCGGACAGAGTTCGGCGCCAGTTGCGCCGGACAGAGTCCGTAGTAATCAAGCAGATTCCGGACGAACTCCGGAATCGGAAGTCGAAGACCCGCACGAAGGTCCTCAACGTACAGCGCCAGGTCGCCGGGCGGAGGGTGGTTGACCCGACCGCCGGCCCCTGGAGCATAGAGCCGAAACTGCTCCGGGATGCGATAATGCTCCCGAAGCTGATCGACGTTCGGCCCCGAAAGCGAGGAGGCCTCATCTTCCGGAGCCGATCGGGTGTCGTCGGTCGGGTTTCCCGACCGAGCTCCCTGAGTCGGTTTCCTGGTCATTGTGCAGGAACCGAAAGAAGAGAAGAAAGCAAGAAGGGGAAGGAGGACCACGAACCCGATGGACCCTCCGGAGGTAGAGAAGAGCTCTGCCCGCGACGACCGAGAAATCGCCCGGACAGAGTTTCCCCAGCAAATGGCAAATGTGGGTCAGGGTCCGGGAGGTCCTATATATATAGGGCCGACCGACGGCCGAGATGCTCCCGCGCCGACCAAGGTCCTCCGGATGCGCGACGCGTGGCGCCCGCGGATTGGCTAAGGATTCGGCGCGCTTCGCCCCGGGGCGCCCGCACCGCCCGCATTAAATGCCGGAGCGGGCGCCGGCCAACCACCTTGACACGCGGCGCGCGGGGGTTGGCTCCGCAGTCGGCCGCCCGCGCCGGTCCGCGTTCCCGATGGGACGCCTCACCCACGATCGGCGCCGAATAATCCGATCGACTGACGCCGTATCGTCCGGCACCCGATCTTCTGACACCGACGTGACGGCTGGCGACGACAAGACGCGGCGTCCGGCACTGAACGCCGGCGCGACTTCTGGCATCAACCAGACGTTCGGATCTCTCGGGGTTCGTGAGGTGTCAGACAACGGATCAGCCGGCGGTACGGTCGGATCTGCGCATGCGACAAATCCACTCCCAGTCGTCCGGTCCTGCTACCCGAATGAAGGCACCGGCCAGCTTCCCACCCGACTTAGGAGTGGAGGGGGGCAACTGTTGGGGGATACCGACCGACCGACTATCGGAGGGACCGACCGACCGACCGACTATCGGAGGGACCGACCGACCGACCGACCGACCATCGGAGGGCCCGATCGGCTAGCGGCCCGATCGACTAACCGATGGCCCGACGAACGACTCCGACTGGTCGATCGTAAGTCGGGCGGTAGGCCAACGGACGCCATCAGCGGCTAACCACGGCCATCCCACGGTCTATTCCCGACCGACTGAACCCAGAGGTCCGGTCGCCGACCCACTTGAAGCTCGCCGACCGACGGAGGAGCCCGACGCCACTCTGTTGGCCACCGACCTCGGGTCGGCCGACTCCACCAACCGCCGTACGGCCGCCAGACGTTGTCAGCTCTGACACGGACATGCGGCACAGTTACCTAGGGTATTGTCCCGCCGAGAGCCGGGTCAACCCTGGTGATTAGACGGCTACACGGCGGCATGATGTTTTCACGGCGGCTCTGACAGCCTACAGTGAGTTGACAGTTCCTCACTTGTCCGCGCCATTAATGACGGTGCCATACCGCGCTCCACTATATATACCGGGGAAGGCAACAGTGCAAAAGGTCGATCCGTCCGTCTCTCCCACATACGCAGGCTCGCTCCTCTCTCTCTCTTTCTCCCTCTCAGAGCTCTCTGTCTGCATTTTACTGTTGCCCAGTCACCTCTCTGACTTGACCGTCGGAGGGTCCCCGTCGGAGCCGCCTCCGGTCAGTGCGGACTTCCTTTTGCAGGTGCACGCTCCCCGGCGATCGGACGACGAGGCGATTGGCCGCAACATGGCCTATTTCTAAGGCAGTCCTCGTGACATTAGCACATAGCATTACAAGTACACAAGCATGCAAGTGTAGGGTTTTTTTTAAGACATAAGCACATATCTAGGAGCAAAGTAATTCGGTGATGACAATTTTTGTCACCTTATGATTTTGTCGTATCACTAATCCTGGTTCCTTGCCACCTCTCCCGTAGTCCCATAACTGCTTTGGTCCAGCATCGATCATCATAAATTTCTATTTTTGCTTGTCCTTTTGCCAACCACAAAGTAGTCAGCAACTCATCACCTCTCAATTATTGGCCAATCCAAGCAACAATCTTTTCTTGGATTTGGAGAAACCGCTGCAGCACCGACCCCATGAAGCGACATGGCGCACGATATCACCGCCGGCGCTCTGAGATTTTACCGTTGCTTGAACTACTCCAGTAGAAAACGAGTCCCGAGCCGTCGTAAAACAACGAACCCGACTCCTGCGGAAGAGAGAGAGGGAGTTAAAAAGGGGGCGAAACTGGTGAGAACGATGGCCTCCGGTCAAACTCCATGGCGCCAACCCCCTCCCCTAACCCTAACCCTAACCCTGATTCCCTCCATAACTACCGGAATTCCTCCGGGCAAAACTTTAATTAGTTCCTCCATCGCAATTCCCTGGTGTGGTCTTTGAGAGGAATTGTATCCAGGGATAGATTTTTTTGCTCTTGGGGGTTTAGAGCTAGGGCTAGGGTTCTTGGAGTGAGGGATGATGGAAGGGGGTTCAGGGGGAAACGACGTGGAGTTGGTGTGCAAGACGCTGCAGTTCGAGCATAAGCTTTTCTACTTCGATCTGAAGGAGAATCCCCGGGGAAGGTACCTCAAGATCTCCGAGAAGACCTCGGCCACCAGATCCACCATCATTGTGCCCGTGAATGGCATCGTCTGGTTCCTTGATCTCTTTGCTTACTACGTAAATACTGATGAGCGTGATGCCTTCAGTAAGGAGCTGAAGCTTGATACCAAGGTCGAAGAAGAATCCGATCTTGGTTCAGAATTTGGTTATATGTGTCTGTTTCTGAGGATTGTTCTCTTGCTGGGATCTGGAAATTTGACAGTTGTTGTTGTTGTTTTTGTTATTAGGTATTCTATTTTGACATCGGAGAGAATAAAAGGGGGCGCTTTTTGAAGGTATAATTCTATTTTTGCTGATTTTGTCTTCTGTCGCTTTACTTTTTTTCTTTTTCTTTTAAATTTTTTGTTACATCGGGTAGTTTAATATCAGTCTTAGCCTGTGATTAACTTTTTTCTGCCGTTTAGTTTTTTTTTTTCCTTTTTTCCTGGGGTTTGTTGGTTATTGTTTAATTTGAAACTGTCATACAAGCATGAATTTGGTAAAGGAACATCGACCAATTATTGGCAAGTAAGCCTCTTGCTTGAATAGTTTGTATGTACAAAATTTAAGCGTTGGGGGTGATTTGTCAATGTCCTGTCGTGATGAGAGAGTATCATAGATATTTGTAATGTTATGTTTGTAACATCTGTGTAACCTTGTGTACAAAAATTGAAGGCCTGTTGTAATTTTGTGGTGTTGTGCATGTTGAGTGAAACGCAAGTTCCTGATTGAGGAAAGATAAACTTTCAAATAAGCATGGATCACCAAATTAAGTTTTTATATGAGTTGACTGCATCAAAAGTATGTTCTTTCCTATCAAAAGAAATGATGAGACAGTTTTTCCCACCGAGCAAAGATGACTTAGTTTCATTTGTCTATTGAGAAGGAATAGGAAGATCTTATTTTCTTCTTTTAAATGCTTCGTGCTTTTTCTTATTCGTGCATATGAAGAAGTAATACAGGAAAATTGTGATGGTCATTGATTTGTCATATGCATGTAATTCTAAATGGATGTTTTATGTAATAGTCCAATGCTATGAATTCTTGTTAATGTCTCCACTTCTTTTTTATGTGCAATTTTATTGTCAAATTCCTGGTGTATAAAAAATTTGCGTGGTGATAGATTGAATTCATTTTGTTTATATAGTTAATTTATTGCATCAAGCGGTTTCATGAGACTAGCTCTTGGAAATTAGTGATGATGTTCTTATATGATTTTTTAGATCTAGTGAACAAACTTAGTAAGCACATTTCCTTATTTTATTTATTATTTTTTAAAATAAGTTTGAAGGTTCTTTTTTAAGCTGAGCAATGCATTATTTGGGTCATAATAATAAAGGGCTTTTGGTTAAGGTTTGGCATGTGAACTTGGGATAATGCATTATCTCATTGGAATAATTTTATTATTTGTGAACATATTTCCTAATGCTATGTCATATAAGACATTAAAATGCATTTCTGATATTCAAACTCAAAGCCAAAAGTTTGATAGAGTTAAAAAAGGAATAACTGATGGAAACTTAGCGCTATTACTTTGTTATTTGTGGAGCCTGATTTGATTTAAACAAATGATAAATGAGAATAAAGTCCTTTTGGATGAGTTAAAGATTGCCTAAATTGCTCACGGAAGTGAGAAATGAGATTTCTTGGAACGTAGTAAATTGCTTTATTTTTTTTGTTTGATTTTGAAAAGAATAAAGAACCTTCCCCAGCATTTTGTTATAGGTGAAAATGTGATATGCTTGTATAATTGAATACTTGAAGTTGTGTACAATCGAATACTTGTTGTATGATCTTGTAACTTGTATATATTTTATGCTTAGTCAGGATATGCAGAAAGAATTGAGAATGTTATTATTTTATTTGATTTCATTATGTTCCTGACACTCCCTAGAAAGGGCAAATTGCGGGCAGACGAAACCTTTGGCTCTTTTTTTTCCCCTTATTTTTTTTTATTTTTTAACAAAAAGTTTCTGCCCCAAGACTCAAACCTATGTCATCGCACTTGTTAGTCCAAAAGCCTTTACCATTGCTCAAATGGTATGATCTTTGATGTGGCTACAGCTTGAGAAAATTCATTACAACTTGTTCATCTGTTATGATCATTTTTCACTTTGTACAGTATTTTTATACTTTCATCCCCCAAACTTTTGCCTGAATGCCTGAAACTAAAGATTTTAAATGAATGTTCATGAAAGTTATTTGATAGCAATATGATGCTAGGTAGTGCTGAATATAAAAATGCAACTCTAAAATGCTGTCAAATGCAACTTCAGAGAGTCTGGACATGATATTACATGGAGTGACACAAAGGCAATACTAAAAATAAGGTATTTGTTAGTTGGCAGAAGCAACTTGTGACATGAGATACTATGCTACTCAGAAGAAGCGTGTGAATCCAATACTGTGTAATTAAGTGCTTGTGTAATCATTTTCTGCATACAACTTCTAAGAGTTTGAAACTGTTTTACATGCTAGAGACCTCAAACCAAAGGATTTAAATTCTTGTGTTTTGGTTTCCTGTGCATGTATTTAATGCATAAGGGTTCTGAAAAAGTTCATTTGGTAAAGAATCTAGTCTTCAATTAGAATGAAAGCGAAAAAGGGTCTGTAAAGATGGCCTCAAAAAGATGGATTTTAACATGTTTGTAATGACAATTTTTCTGCTTGATCATGTGTTTATCTCGTAAGTTTTGGACATAAATTTGAGATAGAAGGCATGAATTTTATTAGCACCTCTATGGGCTTTTATCTAGGTACTTGGGTGACCCTTGCTTGTTTAAATGGCCTCAGAATTCATAGCAAAACCCTACCTAGACTGCCATGATGTGATTGATGGGGTAGTTTTTTGTGCTCTTTCCCAAGTGCTCAGAAGATGCCTAGTAGCAAATTTTTACTACGCAATTGTCTGTTCATGTAGACATCCACATTCAAATAGACAAGCACATGGTTGTGCATATTTTCACATTGGTATACACATACACTCACGCAAAGTCCTGATGTATCTAATCTCACATTAGCATCCAAGGTCTAGGGTGGGAAACAAGCAAGATGGTGTTGGGGTAAGGTTATGGTAGGATTGGCAGAAGGTTCACAATGCTTGTGTCACGCCCCGAACTCAGTATCCGGATCGGATATGTGATGGCCGCAGAATCTTTAGGACAAGCCCTAAAAAATATGCAAGGCCTATAAAGTTTCTCACAATCTTAACATCCATAATTATCTAATTTTTTATAACAATTGATAAAAATTATATAATTACAAATTCAATTCCTTCAATTATCCGATAAGGTATTAATAATGCTTTATTTATTCATTCGTACACCCGCGAACCCAAACCATTGTCAATCATGAGCATCTTGTAACTCTGAGAAGAAAAAAAGAAAAGTATGGGGGGTGAGCTTTACAGCTCAGTAAGAATCTCCGCACATTTACATCAGTATAATAATATAATTTGAAAATAGCAATAAGCATAAAGCATGAAATCTCATATTAAATGTTCAGAATAATGCAAACATCCATATAAAGATATGTCAAATATCTGTCTTGTCAAAAGAGATGTGTCATCATATGTCAGCTAGTGAAATTCTTTTATTCAGTATTAGTTTTATGTCTTGTTATTTGTTTCTCTTATCGCATCTAATTTTTTTAATCTTTTTTTCCGACTTTGGACTAACCAAAATCATATCTCAATCTTGATTTGATCCAAAATCTCACGCGTAAGCCTGTGGGGGCTGTCCCAGACATAAGCTCCTGACGGACTGTCCCAAGCATAAGCTTCTGATTGGCTATCCACATGACGAGGCTAGTTCAAACCATATCTTTTTCATCTGTTTAATTAATGCTGATTTTATATTAATTTTTCATCAAATCAATTTCAATTTACGGTATGATCAAAATAAGTATGTTATATTTATATAATTATATCATCAATTACTGATACACATATAGTCAACATATAATGTACTCATTACTGAAAAGTCATATTAGAAATAATAGTATCTCAAACATGATAAATACATCAACACAAATCCAACGATACAAATTCAATGATAAAAATAGTATATATAATGGGTTCTTACCTCTATTATCGATCAAATTCAGTTACCATATCTATCAGTTCGCGCCTAGCATGTCCAATCAATTACTATGATTCGAGCTAGTCCTCGATCAATCATCAGCATAATAAATAATAAATTATTGTTAGATTCCTATTTTCAAAACTTTGATATTCGAATTACTATAAATCTCAAATTTCTCGACCCTACCTAATACATAACTAATTAATTAATAAATAAATATTTGAATATTTACCTTGATTTTGGAATTAGAACGTACATCTCCTTTCTTGACATCTTCTCATTCGATTGACCGCATCGATACATGATCGAAATCAATAACCAAAAGAAATCATGATGTGATCATGATTGTGGTGGAAAATCATGAAACAGAGACAATTATCCAGATAATGATATCTGACAATCCGAGTGGATCGGATCTAGGTGACTTGTTCAATAGATTATGAAGCGAGAATTCGACAAGTTCAAGACAAGCATTGTCAACGATGTTCTATGAAAATCAGAATGGAAATTAATATCGAGAAAATTGTCATGATTTCAATCTAGGATCCTCTATCAGGTCAACATGGGTTTATCGCCAACCTAGAATCACCCTTGACCTAACCTCTTGCATCATGTAGAGAGAAAAAGAAAAATAGAGGAGAGAGAAAACTTAGGGAAGAGAGAGAAAAGAAAGCAGAGAGAAAAGAGAGGAGGGAGAAGTGGAGGTTCTTCTCTTCTCGAAAACAGAGGATGCCTGCCCCCTTCTCTTTCACTTCCCCAACCATGGTCACACACCTGACAATTGGCAACTCACACCATTTGATGGTGGAGACTCGGCAATATCCCTGAATGCCAGCCAATGACCACCACGCCAACAGTGGTCGGCAAAACAAGGGAGAAAGGCAAAACAGGAAATCTCGATTTCAAACATGGGTTCCGATGAGCTGTCGGCTCAAATCAAGGTAGGATGACGGCTGTGGAATTAGGGGAAGGAGGAGAATAAGGGCTTAGGTCCTTTACCTAACTCCAGCAAGGTCAAAAAGGGGTTTTCGGTGATCTTTCCCGATGGAAGAACCAAGTAAAAACATGGAGAAGAGCTTGGAAATCGATGGAAATCTCTTGAGAAATCTGCGGTGGAGTCCATAGGTGGAACGGATCTACCATTTATAGCTGAAAATCCAGGGGTTTTAGTCCGAATTTGAATGCCTTTGGTTGCTCGGTTCCATTGGAGTCAGGAGGGAAGATGAATCCTAGTCGAGTTCTTCTTCCCCCCTCCAGCACGTGCTATGCAGATGTGAAGCAGGGCTTGGGTTTCACTAGATGGCTTAACAGGCTCAACTTGAGGTTATTACAGTAGGTGGAAGGTGCTTGGGGTTCGAAGAGGGTGGTACCCAAGGTTTTGAAAACTGGTACTGACGGCCGTTCCGATCGGTCGGTCGCACGACCGGTATGGTTCCGTACTGGATCAAACTAGCACGAACCGATAGAGGGAGGACCAGAGGAGAAAGAGAGAGAAAGAGAGGAAGAGAAAGAGAGAGGAAGAGAAAGAGAGAGGGGGGTCCGTTGGAGAGAAGAGGAAGGTGGATCTGTCGGAGAGGCCGCCGGAGGCATCGTGGCCGTCGGGCAACGTAAACGTCGCTTGCATCTTCGCGGCATAAAACAGGGGCGATTACCCCTGTTTCACGGGTTTTTTTAAAAAATCCAATAACGGTGAGCCGACAATGGGTTTGTCGGCTTCACTGCTTTTGAATTTTTTTTTAAAAAATTGAAATAGTGAAGTCGGCAAATTGAGCGTCGACTTCACTATTTTTAAACTTTAAAAAAAAAAAATTCTAAATCAGTGAAGCCGGCAAACCAAAAGCCGGCTTCACTATTCGTCTTTCCCTTTTAAAAATGGCCAACGCCCACTGTTTTCGCGCCTTTGCCCGTGCCGCTTCCACCATCTGGTGGCCACGGCGGCCACCCACAGACCTCCGACAGCCTCTCCGTTGTCCGATCCTTCCATCTTCGGTGGTCTCCCCCCTTTTTTTCTCTCTTTTTCGCTCATGCGGCAGCCCCATCGGGCGAACTGAGCCGCGGTGGCTTCCGCCACCCTCCGGTGGCTGCAGAGGGCCACCTCCCTCTCCTCCTCTCTCTCTCCCTCTATTTCCCTCTCTTTCTTTTCCGACACCGTCGTGTGCTGTTTTCTCTGTCAGAACTGTCCCGATTCTTCGTCGGTCTGGTTCGGCACGTCTGGAACCGTCCCAATTCGGGATGGTTCTGAGAACCAGAGTGGTACCACAGATCCACTGCAGTAGGGGAGTTGTCAAGACCCAAGAGCACTATGGATGTGCTCAAGGTACATGGATAAGACAAGGAGGGAAAGGGAGGAGGGGAGAGGTGGATATGGTAGAGCAAAAGGATGAAATGAATCCAATGAGAGGTTTGATTGGATGACCTAAAACCATTGATATTTCATATAATATATGAGCTAAAACCAATAATATTTTAGCATATATTAACTTTCATGCCAGGCTAATCTTGGCTTGTTTTGGGGAGCCTGGCATAGTTCAACTTGAAGGCCGATTTTAGATTTCCCAAGCCTTCAATGCTCTGCCGGGTCCACTACCTACCTTTGAAAGTTCTTGTTTTGCGTGTGGGTGTGCTTACGCACTATATGCATTTATTGGTGGTAAACATATACTTATTTGCCTTTTTCCCATTGATCTTCTACATCATCAATACACCGACATGAGCATCTAGATTTAGCATTTTAATCTTATGACTTTGCTTTTTTTCCATCAAGCAAAATCTGATTATAGGTCTTTATCTATTTTCTGCTTGGATCTGTAAATATCCCAAGAGTTTTTGTATATGGCCTTCAACAGTTTAAATAAAACTTATATTCACAATGCAAATAACTCTTGTTACCAAGTTCAAGGACAATCCTAAAGCAACCACGGGACCTAAGGCTGTAAATGGGTTGGATCCATGCTGTATAGGGGTGGCAAAATATGACCCGACCCGCCAACCTGACCCGTGTTCGACATGCCATGAATAGGTTTGGGTTTTGGGTTAAACAGATTCGGATCGTAAATAGGTCGACCCATTTGACCTATTTATTATTTGGGTCGGATTTAGGTTTCATGTGTCAACCTATTTAACTTGTTTAACTCGTGTAATTTTTGGGTTGGACCAGATTAGGTAGTGTACCACTAACTGGGCCATTTAAATGGATTGAGTAACGGGCCGATGACCGAAGCACGATTAAAACCGCTCACTCCTCCCACTCGGCCTATCCCAATAATGCACCTTTTTTCCAATTCCCCTGGTCCCACCTATCCTAATACCCCATCGTGGTAAGGGTTTTTTCTTCCCCTCCCATTCCTTCTTATTTGTGCTGCCTTCGTTTCGGAGACAATGCTGAGGCCATGGAGCTCGATCACAGGGGCTTGCCGGAGCCTTCCATTCCAATGCCATCAAGTGTCGACCGGAGGTTGGAGGCGATGGAGATTGTCCGAACCCTCCACAATCTAGAGGCGAAGGAGGCAGTGGGGTGTCGGCTAGAGGTCCAGAGCCCAAAGGCAATGGAGGTCTGGAGCCCTCCCCTCTTCTCTCGCTGCCTTCAAGGCTCAAATTCCTCCGCTCCTGAGAGCTCAGTCAAGGGCGGAGTCGGAGGCGGCGAGAGTGCGGCAAGGGTGGAGAGGCGGTCAGGCAGAGATGCAACAAGAGCAAAGATCAGAGAGCAGATTTTTAATTTCTTTTTATTTTTTTTTTGAAAAAATAGGTCGTAAATGGGTGGGGCTTTGTTTTTTTTAATTAGGTTATAAACGGTCGTAAACAGGTCGGGTTCGGGTTCGGAGTTTTTTTTGACTCGGCTCGTATCGGACCCGACCTAACCCGATTGCCACCCCTAATGCTGTATCCGCATTCTAACTCGATTAGGAAAATCGAGTTTGGATTCGGGTTTGGAACCATCAAAATATGTAAGTTGCAAACTTGCGTCCAAACTTGATTAATAATTGGATTTTAGTTTGGATCCAAGTTTGTTTGAGCTTCAATTCACCACATGATTTTAGTGGGCCAACTAGCCAACAATTAATAATTTCCAAAACTGAAAGGACTGTTAGTACAATAGTCCTCCATTTAGTTTGAATATGTGGTAGATTACCATGGGAAAGGAGCATGATATAGAAAATGAATGTTTGGTTTTGGAAAAAAAATCCAATCACTTTTGAAACAGATGTAAATTTTTGTTTGTCTATTTTGATTTAAACATAACCAAAATCTTAGTGTTGGCTGGGATTTTGGAATTGAAATAACAACAACAAGTGACAGTTAAGGAGAGCATGCATTTTTGATTCATAAGGAGAGCATGCATGAGAAAAGTGTAAAACCAAATATGAAGAAAAGGAATTAACACAAGTCATGTAACCAGTTCTTTTTGTATTCCTGTACTTATATTTGACATATATAGTTTGTGTACCTGTATTCAGGTTATCGGATTGTCGCATTTGAATGCGGCTGGATCCAAACTTGATCTGAGAAGAAATTGGATCCTGTATATAGAATCTGAGTTCGATCCAATAAGGTTATTGAAAATTTAATTTGAACCATACCTGATTATTGTATAACAATTTTGTTGTTTTATTGATTTTTCGGGTATCATTTGCACTCCTTTCTGGACCTCAAAACTGTACCATCAACTGTTCCAGAGAATTATATTTCAAACATTATATTTCTTTGCAGCATCTTTTGCCAATAGGGAAGTAGGGACATTTAAAAATTGAATTATTGAATGGGGAAGTGCATTATCAGAATCATCAATGCAATTATATGCTAGGTTTCTGTGTCTGTGATTGTCCTTTTGACATTTGTCTTGCTATCACAACCATCATGAAGTCCGCTTGACATTATGGTTATCCAGGCTCCTGATTTAGTTTTCCTTCAGAAATTTGAGGATGATCAACCTTTTGGCTAATTCCTGTTATGGAAGATACATACATACACAGACATGCACACACGCATTTGTGTGTGTGTGTAAGGGATGCATGCATGTATGTAGAATTTTGTGGTCCATCATTTTCTGGGTCAACATTTTTTAAATAGTGCTTCTTTTGTCTCCTAAAGCAGTAGCCTTCAGTTTTGAGGGATTGGTGCCAGTCCATCTCTGCCTAGTTTTCTGATGTAAAGATCATTTGTTGCTTATTAAGTATATATCTATTTAACTATGGAGTGGAGCATAGACTTTCTTGGATTATGATAGAAGCTGATGAAAGTGCTTGCTGATTAGATTTCGGAAGCATCTGTTAGTAGAAATCGTAGTACAATAATTATTCCTGCTGGAAGCTCGGGTGAAGAAGGATGGGCTGCATTTAGGAATGTTTTGCTAGAGATAAATGATGAAGCTTCACGACTTTTCATTGTACCCAATCAGGTTATCTCTGAATTGTTTTGTATGTATATTCACTCCATGACATCTTACTTGTGTCATGTGTTCTAACCATCACGGCTGCTCTATTTCTATGCAAAAACAGCAACATATGGAACCTTCGGAGCATCTTCCAGGGCTTTCAGATGATGTGGGTGCAGGATTTATATCAGGCTATAGTGCCCAACCAGTCTCAGGGTCTGAATTGAATGTTGATAGATTAGTTGAGCTGCCCCCGCAGGATGAAATTGGAAGCTTGGGGCTATCAAAAGTAATCAGAGCAGATCAGAAAAGGTTTTTCTTTGACTTGGGAAGCAATAACAGGGGTCATTTCCTGAGGATATCTGAGGTATTAGCACTACATCAATTCTTCTATTTTCCCATCATTGTGTTACAATTTCACTATTTCCTTGCATATTGTGTAGGTTGCTGGAGCAGATCGCTCGTCTATAATCCTTCCCTTGTCTGGGTTGAGGCAATTCCATGAAATGATTGGCCATTTTGTGGAAATAACCAAAGACAGACTTGAAGGAATGTCAGGTCCCAACATTCGGACAGTAGAGCCTATGCAGAGATGATCGGATGAGTTTGGTCAGCTTCTTGGTTGCTCTTGTTCGGTTCTCTAGTTAGTAGCTGGTATGTTAATTAAGAAAAATGTGTTGATCGTGCTCTTTCCTGTTTTTTTCTTTCTCATCCACTCAGATGGGTAAGAATCTCGTTTCTTGATTCTCCATTCCATGCTAGAGTTGAGAGTTTTTGGCAAGTTTTTACACCTTGGAATAATTAGAGGACATAATGTCCTGTAACTTGTGCTTCTAGTGGTATAGTGAGTGTTACTTGCATTGGTTGCAGAAGATCAATCTATCTGGGCTTGGTTAGCATCCGTGTCTGTGAGTTAATCATTATGCCAGCATGTTTGTTTCATTTAGTTAGCAGTTTTGGATTACCTTCATGCAGGGACGACTTATTTCAAGTACTATCACTACTATATGATAATAACCTACTCAGGGTCTTACAATGAGTTTCTGGAAATTGAGCATACCAATTTGTCACCATCAACATTCTTTTGCACTGAATTCACCGGTTGATCTCCATGCACTGCTTTAAATAAAGCAGTGAACTCGATGTGCAAACTTATTGGTTTCTCTTGATTGGCTTGTGTGAGTTATGGATGAAAATGTTTGCCCTAATGTCAGATTTCTTAGTTCACCTAGAAACATGGATCTCCACTTGATTATCTACATAAGTGCGTGGGCTTATGCCATTCTGAGACACAATTAGTTTGAGAAGCTGGGAATAAAATTCAGGAAGTATGCTGGAATAATGCTTTTGGAATGAATATCTCAGGTTCCACTGCAGTGGATTCTTCTCTTGCCTGATGTATTGTAGCATATATCTATGTTATGACAGGATGGTACCTGTATGTGGAACTGAAAATACTACCATGACTCAGATGTTCAATTTTACTAGCACGAATGTGTGTAGGAAACTCAGTAATGTGATTTTGAAGATTTTCAAAGTTGTATGCTGTTAGTCATTACACTAAAATCATTTCATAATTGTATTGGAAAAAATAAATTTTGTGATCTGAGTTCGTGGGAGCAAAATTCTTTCGCAAGGGATTGCATGCATTTCCTTTTGTGCTCTGTTCGACTCAACCATTCTTGAAGCAACAGCAAACACCTTTTCTGACTAGCATTTGACTTGAGGCAACAGCAACTACTAATCTTTTTGGTGATTCATGCTCAACTGTTAGTACCACCTTAACCTTATGTTTCTGGGACATATTCGTAACCCCGTTATCCACCACCATCCAAAAAAAAAAAAAAAAAAAAAAAGGAAACGCCGTGACAGAGTTCTTAGCCTCGTAATCTTCCAGGGAGAGTTCTTAGCTTCGTAATCCTCCAAGGAGAGGCTGGAAGTTTGGGACTTCCAAGACCTGAGGTATCGTATGCTGTACATTCTTATATTTAGTATTTCTAGACAAAAAACCCATATTTTTTACCATCATTGTATCTCCTCTGCTACCACCATCATTATCTTTGCTGCTTTTATCATTGCAATTGTTGCCTCTGTTATTACCGCAATCATTACTTTGGCTATCAACGTAACCTTTGCTTTTGTTGCTACTATCATTGCTATCCCATCATCATCATCACTGCTTTTACTATACCATTACCATCGTCATTGCTATCTCTATCATATTAATAGAGTCCTACCACTATCATTACTTTTGTTACCACATTATCGTCGCTATCTCCACCATCCTATCATTGCAATTATTGTTTCCTTCACACCAATATTTTCGTTATCGTTGATACTAGCATTATTTTTATCATTTTTTTCATGCTGCTGCTACTCTCATCACAATACTAGAGACATTTCCACCAATTCTATCTATACAAATGTCGTTTCTACCATCTCCGCATTTATGCTTTTAAAAATAATTGATTATATGAAATATCTTGGTATTTTAAAAAGTTAGAAAAATGAAAGTAATATTTTTGTTTTTATTTTTGAAAATAAAAAAAATACAAAAGTGACATCAAATAGTACCTAAGATTATAAAATTAGAAAATAATTAATTATGACTAAATTATAGGAGAACGACTTGATAATGAAGAGATCTACAGGATCATGTATAATTAGTGCTGCTTATAGCTAATGATAATGATTATAAAATCGTGATAGTCCTTGTGAACTTGTTAATTTGAGTGGACTAGTTACCTTTGTTATCTTATACGGGCTTCAACATTTTTTTCTCATTTTTAGAATTTAAATTTACTTTTTAACTGTTTGGATTGAGACAATAGATGTTAGGATTTAGAGTCTGTAGGTATTATGTTTTGTTCTCAAATTTCATCATTTTGGCAATTGACATGGTCCAAAAATATCCATTTCAAAATACTTTATCAATATTATTATTACTATTTTAAGTCCTAATTTCTTAATTCTGCTAGGCTAAATGGATCAAGATCATTCTGAAGTTTCAATATTATGGTTTTGATAAAGTAAACTCCAATTCAAAGGAAATTTAGGAAAAATCAGGTCATTGTTAATTTCGATAACTTTATAGGGTTAATCACAAAGGGAGCAAGGGATTCTAAACCTCAGATTGGTGCCTTATCAACAAGTCCCGGACATTGAATAGCAGCCAATATATAATCACCGATAACACTGTTTAAGGACTTTATGCAACAACTACCTGACGCCAACCAACTGTTAGTCTTTAGCAGCTGCTATCTCTTCCTATATACCATGCCCAAACTATCTCCCTATAAAATAGATCGCAATGAATAATATCACAGGTAGTTCAAGAGCAATCCCCTTGCATCACATTTTGCTATAAAATCTACAGCTTTGTTTGCTTCCATGTAAATGTGGAAGAGATTGAAACTGTGGCGGCGCTCTTGCCAGCAAAGAATGTCCTGCAGTGGTGGAGGCCTATAATTCCTATCCAAAGTATTGTCAACAATAACAGTTATGACAGGTATGAAATCTCTCTCGAGGCAAACATGTTTTGCACCCAAGTCTTTTACTGTCACATATAACCCCACCCAAACTACCGCTAACTCAACATAATGCACTGGAGATGGTGGTAAAGGCTTACCACCAGCTTTGATAAGCCGACCTTCACTTTCCAGATTATAAAACCCATAGCCACCCTATCCTTTTGGTGCTGGATGTATGGCAGGTGCTAGTGTTTCAATTCATCAATCTCCATTTAGTTAGGTTGTTCTATTCTGTTTCAATAGGTAGAAGAGTCGTTAAGATCTTTGATATTAGAAGCTGTTGTCTCCTCCTCTTTCCTTTTAAATGGCTTTATGGTGGATGGATATAACCTACATGTTTCTTTGTCATAGAGTGAAGCAGTGTAAGGATTGTACTAACCTACATGTAACGGTCAATATAGGTGGTGGTGGCAATTGGGTCGGATCAAATCGAACATACATTGAGTCGATACGTGTCAGATTAAAATATCATCAATCTGAATTCAACCTATTTATTAAATAAATTAAAAATTATACATCAACTTGACCTATTCATTGAGTAGATAATTCGATCCGACCTACTTAACTTATTCATTAAATAGATCAAATTAGATTAAATAAATTAAATATATTAAATAAATCAAGTTAAACGGATTAGAAATAATTTAAACAGATTTTAAATAGATTAAGTAGGTCTTAAACAAATCAAATGGGTTAAATGAGTTAAACGGATTGTTTGACTCAATTTAATTTGAATATCAAATGGATTAAATAAATAAAATGGATCAACTGAAATCTAAATCCGATTTATATATTAAAGGGGTTCAATGAATTCATCTGTTTATATCCGAATATATTTAGTCTAAATTCAAATTAGTTTATGGCAGGTTGAACATAAATCAAATTGGTGGATCGGATCATATTTTATGATTTTAAATATAGGAGCCAACAGCAATTTTTTATAAAAATATATATATATTTTTTTAATTTTCCCTTTGGTACTTGCATTCCGGTCGGTAAGAAAACCCAAAACCTGCGTTACCAAACCCGATTGGTATGTCGGATTCGAGTATACGGATCTTTCCGGACCGAACTCAAACCCGGCCCGTTATAAATCCCACCTCATCCTTACCTGAGTTCTCCCAAAACCCTAAACCTGGCAAACCGAATTCTCTTCCAGAGGCGAAGCCAAAGTAGATCCAACGCCACAGGTTTTCAAACCTCGCCATGGCCGCCGACCCCTCGAAGCCCTTCTTCCCCGTTGAATCCTCCCGCCATCCCAAACCCCCCTCCCGAAAGCCCCAAACCCCTACAGCGGAATCCAAGTTTTGGCGCTCCTTCAAGAACTCCGAGCTCGCCTCTGGCCTCATCCTCCCCGTCACCGCCCTCGAGTTCTCCCCCGCCCCTCCCCACGACCTCGCTGCCGCTTCCTCCGCCGCCGTCCACCTCTTTGACGGCGCCACCCTGTCGCCCAAGCCGTTTTCTCCCCTCTCCTCCTTCTCCGACGTTGCTTATTCCCCTTCCTTCCGCTGCGACGGCTCCCTTCTCGCCGCCGGCGGTGAGTCCGGCATCGTCCAGGTCTTCCGCCTCGACCACGCTGGCCACGCCCTCCGCCGCCTCCGCGCCCACTCCCGCCCCGTCCGCGTCGTCCGCTACCCCCGCGTTGCTGACAAGCTCCACCTCTTCTCCGGCGGCGACGACGCCCTCCTCAGCTACTGGGATGTCCCCTCTGAGACTCAAGTCCTCTCCTTTCCCGGTGCCCACCGTGACTACATTCGGGCTGGCTCCCCCTCCCCCGTCAGCTCCGAGGTCATTGCCACTGGCTCCTATGACCACACCGTCAAGGTCTGGGACGTCCGGGTCTCTTCCAATGCCAAACCGGTCTTGGAGTTCAGCCATGGGGCACCTGTCGAGAGTGTGCTCTTCCTGCCTTCTGGGGGTCTTCTCGCCACTGCTGGTGGGAATTATGTCAAGATTTGGGATGTTATTGGTGGCGGGAGGCTGGTCCACACTGTGGAGGGCCACAACAAGACAGTCACAGCCATGTGTCTCGGTAGAATTGGGAACAATGAGAGTAGCAGCCATGGAGGCGGGGAATCGAGACTCATGAGTGTATCCATTGATGGGTATTTGAAAATTTTTGATTTTGCGGCACATAAGATCACCCACTCGATGAGGTATCCGGCACAGCTCTTGTCAGTGGGATTCTCTCCATCTGGGTTGGCTCGAGTTGTGGGAACTTCGAATGGTACCATCTATATGGGGAAGAAGAAGATGAAGGAGAAGGAGGAGGATATTTTTGGAGCAAAGATTGCTAGTGAGTTCAATACTTTTGCTCCAGAACCTGAGAAGCGCATTCTGAGGCCAAACTTTAGGTACTTCCGTCGAGGCCAAAATGAGAAACCACAGGAGACTGATTACATGGTGAAGAGAGCAGCAAAGGTGAAGCTGGCTGAGTATGACAGGCTATTGAAGGAATTCAAGCACAAGGACGCGCTTATTGCTGTGCTAAATAGGAAGAATCCAGATAGTATTGTGGCTGTAATGGAGGAGCTGGTGGCAAGGAAGAAGCTGCTCAAGATTGTGGTGAATTTGGATACAGATGAGCTTAGATTGCTTCTGGGCTTCCTGCATAAGTATGCTACCATGCCAAGGTATGCTAGGTTTTTGATGGGGCTGGCGAAGAGGGTTCTCGAGTTGCATGCTGAGCATATCCGATCAAAGGATGAGTTGAGAGGTTATGTTAGGAATCTTAAGCGCATGATAGCAGAGGAGATCAAGATACAGCATTCTTTGCAAGAGATACAGGGGATGATTTCGCCTTTGCTCGTGATTGCTGGAAGATGAGGTTTCCACTATCACTTCTTCATGGTGGGATGTGATTTATCCATCGCATGTGACATGTCCTGTATCTATACATACCACTGGGACTGTCTGCAAAGAGTGTTTTTTCCCTGAATCACATGGCTTGCCTGTAGAAGTACCATTTTACTTGCTTAAGTATCTTCTTATTGTTCCTAGTTGGCCAGTTCTGGTGTCCCAAGTTGAAACTGTTGAATTGTCATTGTTCAATTGCAGATTTTGTTTTTTTTTTAAAGTTAGTTCTATATGATTGGTACCCGTTGTAATGTTCTGTTTCAATGAGTTAGCATCTATATGGAAACTTCTTTTGAACTCTTAATACAAATGTCTACAGCCTTTTTGTGGAACATGTTGGAAATATGAATTACGTAGCAGAAATATTTCATAAACACTTTATTGTCTTTTTGTTCTGTTTCTAATAGAATCTAGAAAGGGTAAATGTTTGAGTTGTCAAACCATAATTAATTCAGTAAGTATATTTGATATCCTTTCTGATTTATTTTTTTTTGGAAACTGGAGAGGTAGTGGCGACATTCAGGGTGATGTTTGAGCAAATCTTCCCAAGTTAAGCTAGGAGGATGAAGTGCGAAATAACCAGCATGTGTGATCTAGTTTATCGATCAAGTTGTTTCTTAGCAATTAAAAGAAGGCTGCTTCTTCCATTTACAAAATGAAGGGTATGGATTATTCTCTGTAACTGATATGTGGGTCTGCAATTTGTGTCATCTGAACCATTGTTCATGAGCAGTCATTTTTTTTTTATTAGATGGTTAGGTTTTGCTCACAGAGTTTGAATCTTCATCTTATGATGAGTATTTCTTCAAAAATCCGCATCAACAAGTTCTGACAACAGTGTTTGATGATTTGACTCATTAAGCAACTTCTGTACATGCGTCTTCTTTGTCTGTGATACCATTAATTGAGTTATGATAAGTATTCAACTTTAGGTCGTTCTCACTACTGCTGATATTAATATATCTTGCTCACTGTTTTTCATGTTTGTGGGTTCTAGATTTATTTTCTGCCTCAACTGCACCAAATGCAAATAATGAGGCATATCATGAGAACTCCTTTTCTTGTCCAAATTTCTACATGTTTCACTTTCTGTTGGAGTCACTCTCTAACCTTCATCTTTCACGCCTCTACTCTCAGTTTACATAGGTCAAAACGAAGATGAATTTTACACAAATATTTTTGCATCCCAGTTACTCATTGATCACTGTCATGTTTCTCTATCCTCTTCTTGCTTATTAGCTGCAAGTCATGACAAAATAGTGGCAGTGACTTCAGTGGTGTGCAACATTTTGAGATATTTAGAAGTGTTCAGCTTCTATTTTTGTGGTATGCATGTTGGTTGTATGGTTGTTCTAAACTCACCATTTGTGAGATTAAAGCAGCAAATGTGCTCTTGCCGGCACACTAGTGTTTGTGGGGAAGGAATTATATTTGCCAGCATCTTGGCATGCTGCTTATTAGTGGAGAAATTCTGTCACGTTGACCATCTTATTAGTGGTAAATGCAAAAGGTGCATGAAAATGGAACTTTAAGAAGGGTAGAATTATTTATGAAGTATTTTGAAACATTACCAGGGAAACACTATAAAAAAATTTTGCAAACGACATTTTAGATGGACTGTATTCCTGTAGTTGTCCTTGAGATCGTCAAGAGAGGAAGAGAGGCACATGGGTTCTGCTGATTGCACTCTACCTGAAGAAGCCTTCTTTAACAAAACAATATGAGCTTTTAGTATGAACTTGCTGTTTCATTATCGATAAGTATACTGCTTATCAGAGAGAGTGAGTTTTGTTCAAGTCAATGACATCAGAATATATGTGATATATGGAGAATGTTGAGATACTTCCTGCACTGATTTTTCTCGCAAAGTTCTGCAGCCTGTGACAATCAGGTTTAGGAGTGTGGAGCGGCTTCGAGTACTTGGAGGTTACGATGTCAAGATTATAGAAGCTCTAGATCCCCATGACTGCAGCAGCTCAAGGCTTCCAAGCCTATCTGGCTGGATGGGTGGTTTAGTGCATTCTGATGTCTTCACCATTTGTAGAGCCAGTGAGGTGGTGGCTGCTCTGTAATTCTATTGAATGGTGATGTTGAAAAATTAAATTCTATTTGTGAAAATAGATTAGCTTTCTATTGTTTATACTGTTTGGCGAAGCATATTAACTTTTCAAAGGCTATCATGATTATATTATCCAGCATATATTGTTTAAGTGAACTCCAATAATTGGTTGTATAAACATCACTGCTAACTCTTATACATGGGATATTGTTTACTATAAGTTTGGCATGTTGTGAATTGTGATATGCCGATGTCCATATCAATTTTACACCTTAAACACTAAACTATCCAAGGTTTTAGTTACTGACATGTACTAGTCTGTACAGAATGTACCTTATCAACCTGGAATGGTATTGGTACCAGTACAGCAAGGGTGCTCGATACCCTTATGCCAACATGTGGTACACCCATACAGGTGCTATGTTGATATCAACACTGTACTGTGTATTGATTGGGAGGGTGTAATATTGTGCTGGCAAGATACTGGCATGGGGCTTGATACCGAGACTTACAATCCTCGAACTATCTATGATTAATTGATCCTTGGGAACCAGAAAATTGCGGAGTATTGAATTAGACTTGTTAAACTGATTTAGTGGTATGCTGATGGAGGAATTAGATCGTCTGTCTAGCAAAATCATCCAGGAAAAGAGCTACTTCAGAGGTTAATGTTTTCATAGTTGCTTAAAATGCATCCAGACATCTAGTGAACTTGACTATCTTGTGCGGCATGTTCATGTGGAAGGTGGAAGCAGATGATTAAGCCCCATATGTGTTGGTTTTTTGTGGTTTTACAAAATTTTTGCCATCAGTTCTTTTGCAGAAGCAGATGACTAAGTCCTGTATTTATTGGCTTTTTGTGGTTAAATAAATTTTTTTCTATCAGTTCTTGTGTGATGCGAATTTCTTTTGTGCCACACAAAACATGCCTTGGAGTGTGCATGCTGTTCAGTGTCTTCTTTCTACTTGGTTGGATACTGGTTCTTTCATTTCCAGATTCTTTTTCGCTGATTATGCTGGATGAGTAAAAGTGGTCATTATATCTTGAGGTGAAGAGATCCTTATCAGGAACTCATAGTAAGATTTTAATATCTTGATATGCAATCATATCCTGGCCATTTTGCTATGCAGATTTCGAATTTGTTATTTGTTGTGTTCTGTTGTCTTTCGACCATCTCGGTATGATTATTTTCTAGTTGTGACTGGTTAATCATTGAACTGTGGTAACCACTAATGCAGGCTGAAAGGATCTGATGATGATAAAGATAGAGAGGTGTTATTTTTATTTCACATACGCATACATTCATTTCAAGATTATCTGCAAATTTTTTGTTTAATAATTGCAGAGTCAGTTTGAGCTTCAATAGAGGCTTCAGGAGTTCATAGAGCTTGGATGAGCTAAGATCTACCTGCCAGCGCTGCAAATGCTTGACGGTACCTTGCAACCTGGGAAGCCACTCATGTGAAAGACTTGCAATTTGCCATAGCAACCTTGGTTTTCAAGAGCAGGACTACATGAGCAACTTTCCAGATGGTACTCGTCTTTCTGGTTTGCTAGACTCGGCACACGCGGCACATGAGAAGTGAGTGAAAATTTGGAGATACTGAAATGAGGAACACACAATCCCGAGAAAGGGCGCAACTAAGTCAAGCTACTCGTGGATTATTCAGTCTAAGTTTGACTTGATTTTAACTATTACTCACCTTGAAAGTTTGCAAGCCTCTTTTATATATATATATATATATATATATATATATATAAAGTATTATTTTTATATATAATAAAATAAAATAAAATTAGATATATTTTTTAATCATTTGATGTATTGGTTAGAGATATCCAAATTATATGATTTTTGATGTATAAGTAGTTTGAAGGTAATAGATAATATCCAACAGCTTGAATCGTTGATATGGGATTCTTGTTGTCTAATCTTGATCTGATCGAATCTAAATTTGATCGACTTTATCCAAATCTGTCATATGTATGTATGTATGTATGTATGTATGAATAAGGTTGATCAAATTTGGAGCCAAATTTGATCGAGTTTGCCACCATGTATGTATGTATGTATGTATGTTAGAATAAGGTTGATCAAATTTGGAGCCAAATTTGATCGAGTTTGCCACCATCCAATCCTCCTAGTATGCATCGATGTCTATGCAACAAAATAAAAGCTAATGGCTATTTTTTTATTTATTTGGGGTTAAAAAAATATAAAAAATCAAGCCATAAATGTAAATGGAATGGAAAAAATATAAAAAATAGGCAATAATATAGATGAATGGGTGTGGGATTGAGTTTGTGCTTATCCTGTAGTATTTTTATTTATTTTGCAGGATTTGTGTTTATTCTGAAGTAATTTTATTTATTTTGGATTTATTTTTATTTGTTCTAAATATGTTTGTGTTTATAGTTTATGTTTATTTCATCCGAAGTTTCTGTTTATTATAGGGAGACGAAAAGTGTTTTGTCCTATCTATCTTAATGGTGGAACATGTTACTTTTTATCTTCCCTCACTAGATATAAATTATATAGGATAAATATAAATTTTGAATGAAATAAATATAATTTTTTTTTAAAATAAATATAAATATATTTAAAATAAACATAATGAGTCTAAAATAAAAAAAAATAGAAACGCCTCAAAATAAATACAAATTTCATGGGATAAACAGAGATGTTTCAAAATAAATACAAATTTGACCACTTTGCTATCCCATCCATATTAATGATCTATTTTTGTAATATTTTTCTGTCCCATTTGTATCAATGGTTTGGGTTTTTTTATATTTTTTTCATCCCATTCAATTAATTCCATGATTTTGTTTTATATTTTTTCATCACATCCACAATAATGGATTGGTTTTTTTAATTTTTTTTTCATTCCATCCGCATTAATAATTTTGATTTGTATTTTTTTTATCTATCTATATTAATGGTTTAACTTTTTTTTATATATTTTTTAAAATCTAAATCAATGGAAAAAACAATCGTTAACTTTTTTTCCCGCATAGAGAGCCATGTGAATTGGATGGTGGAGAAGTCGGTTGAATTTGATCTCAAATCTAGTTGGATGGTGAGAAAATCAGGCCCCCCCCCCCCTCTCTCTCTATATATAATAGATTAATATATGAATTTAAGTATAGTTTGGTTGGTATTCGAGTTTAGTCCAATGGATCTCGAATATTGATTTTTGATTATCGAGCCAAGCTGGAGCTTGGGATATTAAAGTTTGACCATTTTCGAGGTAAGTTTTAAATTCGAATATTTTGAATCGAGTCGAGTTTGAACTTCTATCTACTGAACTTGATTTGATTTGATTGCACCTCTACTCCTAAGTTTTGATTTGATGGTAGCATATATTCATGTCACATGCGCTAAAGCATTGTTCATTATTTGGACTTGATCGTTATGCAAGGGATCAGTTGTCAAATAGCTGAAACTGTGGTTTCTATTCAGCGCTTTTCACATTTAGTGGTCTGTGTTTTTTTACTCATCTTATGGGCATTAGGATATAATTTGAGGTTTTTCTTGGTAGAAGACAGATATAATATTATTTAAATTTTTTTATAAGAAGTATTAGTATTCTGAGTTTGCTGTTGATTCATTTTTTTTTTTCAGTCACGAATGAAAAAAAATACTATTGCTAGCAAATTCTGAGTTGGTAGCCCTTCTTTAAGTGTATTGTTTGGAAAATATAAAAAAGAACGCAGGACGTGGATTCGTCTGAAGAAATAGGTGGAGAAAGTTGCGAGTCCGAAACTTTATTTTATTTTTGGGAGAGTGAAAACATTGCCCTTGCCCGCGCGTGCTACGGATCGGAGTCTGAAGGCTAAGAGCTGATCTGGTGACTTGGGATGAAAATGTGGATTTTTTTTTTAAAATAATATTTTTTAATACTTCATTCCGAAAATAAATTGATTTCAATTTTATTTTCAATTTCATGACCATATGCCCCAACCACCCCACCACGTGTCACGTGGGCACTGCCATATGAAATCGTGACTTCGAGTCACGATTTCAAAAGGGATTCTTCCACCTGTGGTCTCCCTTCTTCCCTATTTTACCGACACTCCTCTGCACCTCTTTCTTCTCTAATCATCAGCATTCGGCCCCCATTGGTCCCCCTTATTTCTCATTTCTTGGATATTGTCCTCCCCACCTGACCCCACCTTCTCTCTCGATCACTGGCATTCGATCCCCTCCTTCAGTCGATCGATGTCTTCTCATCGAATCACCCCCCATTCGGCCCCATCCCGATCGGATCCCCCACCTCCAGCCCTACCCCGATCGGATCACTCTCCTTCGGCCCACCTCGATCCATTCTCTTAGGATCATCGCCGTCCGACCCTCATCTGGCTCGCTCTTCGCATCTCCGACTGGCATTGTTATTCCCTACAGTATGTCCTCTCTATTTTTTTATTTTATAACTTATTTACAAAAAAATAGTAGATAAGAAATATCAAAAGATCAGATCTAGATGATAATTAATGTTAGTCAACATAATGTTAAGGCATAATGATTAATTATAGTTGATCATAGTTGACTAATTAATTTTTAGTCAATCTAACGTCAGTTTATTGTAAGTGATTAGGAAGTAATAAATTTATCCATATAAATAATAATTGACCAATAAGAAAGATATCGTATGATTAGATTGCTCTAATTAGCTTGATGGGCAAATCTTGTTCAGCCATATCGTTACGAAATGAGTACATTGTCTATTGGGCCTGTCCAAATATTCTTAAAGATGTCCCAAGCAGTAACAATCTTCACTTGATTACGGGCATATCATAGGGAGGATGGATTGGTTAAGCTAATGGCATGGATTGGAGATGTTAATGATAAGCATAATATATATCTAACAATCCGGAAGAAATTACAGACTCTCAATTCCCACCTAGTTAATCAGTCCGGAAGCAATTACTGACAATGTTCATGATATCTATCAATATTCTCATAGATATCAATATTGTGTAAGTAGTCCAACGCGCACGTAGAGGTCATATAATATATGATTTGGTTTATTGATTGAGTACGCATGATGAGTTTTATTATATGCATGTTGATCTTATTTAAGTTTTATAGTAGTGAATTTATTTAACATTTGCATGGTGATTTTATTCTAAGCATACTGAACTTACTCAATTTATTATATAGATAGTGAAAAATAAGAGAAATTATTACTGCTCTATATTATATCAACGGTTATATGGTAAAGGACCATATAGATTAGAGTACACTTATCAACCACAAAAGGCTATTAGAATATAGAATGAAATTTGAGGAGTTGGAGGATAAGTTACGTAGAATCTTCCGTATCGACAAAAATAAAAATAGAATAATGATAACATATAGATATCCCACTATTGTGCAGCCAACAGTGTTGAAGTATGAACATATTCTGATTACTGATGATGAAGATATGGAGATTATTTTTTGAATTGTAAGTTTGCATCCTTGTTTATCTGATGTTAAATTATACATTGATGTGCAACCCATTGAAGACACTAAGATCTGCTGCTGATCAGGAGGATTATGAAATAGCTGATCAGGACATATGAATGATAACTTAGAGAAGCAAACATATTGATAATGTCCGTATAATAGATAGTGATGAGGCAGATCCTATTATTAGACAAGCTTTATTGTACGCAGTTGCCGATGATAAGAGTCATATAGATAATCGGCTATTTGAGGAAGATGATGTATCATGTGAAGATGACATGGACTATAATGCTCAGGAAGCCGGTACATCACATGATGTAGAGTGCCAACCTATTGTGGAGCGCCCAAATTTTTTGGAGTTTGAAGATCTTTTTGGGACATACAGGAGTATTGATTGAGCAGTTGCTAATCTATCGATGTCTTCTGCATTACAGGCATAGTGTACCACTTGGGAAAGAGGTGATGAGTTGTGTAAAGGACTCTATTTTGTGGATAAAATGAAATTACAAAATATAGTAAAATAATATTCTATTGATACACATCATAAATTTAAGGTTATGGAGTTAAAGCCTAAGCTTTGGATGGTTAAGTGTAAAAATAGAGAGTTTGGATGTAATTGGATGCTTCGAGCAATGAAACGATATGATTATTTTGAAATTATATGTTATGTTGGTCCACATATGTGTATTTCAGCCATACTTTCTTAAGATCATTCTGGGCTTGATTCAAACTTCATCACGAATGAAATATGAGATATTGTAAAAGAAGTATCCATAATTTTTATCTTTAGGATTAGGGCAGTAATAAAGAATAGATTCAACTATATGCCTGGTTATAGAAAATTATGAGAGATGAAGCAAAAAGCAATGGTCTTGATATATGGAGATTGGGATAAGTCATATGACTTGCTGTCGAAATGGTTGCGTGCTGTAGAAGAATTCAACCCTGACTCTTGGGTGAAGTTTATTAGCACTCCTATCGGTCACCTAGCATGTGCTGTATTTGATCATACTTTTTGGGCTTTTGCACCATTGATAGAAGGCTTCAAATATTATAGAGTAGTAATCAATATTGATGCACTTTCTTGTATGAAAAGTATCAAAGAAGTTGATGATCGCAATTATTGTGGATTGAAATAATCAAATTTTTTCACTTGCATTTGCCATAGTAGATGAAGGGTCTACTGATACATAGGGCTAGTTCTTAACTTGTTTGAGATGTCTTGTTATGTCACATCAAAATATTTGTCTGACTTTAGATTAGCATACACGTATATCATCTACTGTGTAAAATGAATATTTTGGTTAGCAACCACCCTATGCGTATTATGTATATTGTCGATGCCATGTAGCGAGAAACTTTAATACTAGATTTCAAGATACAAAACTAAGAGATTTGCTGAAAAGAACAGACATAGAAACACAATCTAGAAAGTTTGACAAGTACATGAGGAAGATTAAAATATGAACTCGGAAGCCTTTCAGTGGTTGAATGAAATCTTTGTAGAGAAATAGTCCCTTGCACATAATGGTGCCCGAAGATTTGAAATGATGATCCGTACTAATTTGTCTGAATATTTCAATAGAGTCCTCAAGAATGCTCGCTTCTTGCTGATAACTTCATTGGTACAATTTACATTCTTCCGACTTGTATCTTATTTCGATGGTCGACATGCCTAAACGGAGGATACACTAAATAGAGATGAAAGATTTATCCCTTTTGCTATAACTTACATGATCGCAAACCAATTTAAAGCCACCTCCCAAATATTTACAAGATTCGATAGGGCAGTTGGGGTATTTTATGTGCAAACGACATTCTATGGGCCGCATATGAACAAAAGCAACAATACTCAAATAAACACGAGTGCCAAACCTTCATTTTACGATCATGTTATTGTTTGTAATAAACAAATATATTTAATTTTTAAGAATATAATATTAAATACAGATCGTATAGATATTGGAGGGTATGTGTATGTGCCAGAAATGACAGTGCTATCATTTATCATGTTCACATTTGATGGCTGCTTGTGCTCATGTGTCGATTGTTTTCTGATGATACGTTGATCGAAGCTATACTATAGAGGACTACAATCATAGTTACATCTATCAATTTAATCCAATCCCTCGGTTTAAGTATTGGTCGCAACAAATGAATCACATGTTGATCGTACCATAGATAGAACGGTTGCGATAGAAGAAAATATCATGATCCTCGAGACCTAGAAATGAAATGGATTGGACAGAAGTTAGCAATGGGCCTAGGTGTCGGATATATGGTCAAGAAATAGAGTACGATCGTGTGGTGAAATCTAAAGAAACTTTCATTTAATGTTATAATTTGTTGAGATGTGTTGAACCTTTGTTATCTTTATTTATGATCTACTTTTTTGGTTAAAACTCTTTTACTCTAAACCTTTGTTTGTTATCTTTGCTTCGGTACCGGTAAATTGCAAATTATTCCATCATTGTTATTCATCATCGGTAGTAGTATACTCATTTTTTGTTAGTATTAATGTCAGCAACATAATATGTACATGGAGCTAGATCCGATCGATCATTCCATACTTTATGCGCAAGATACTCATCAGTCTTTGGCCATCTGGGATGGTCAGATATATACACTTATGGTTAAAATCATGTCCATAAATTATTTGTATGTATTTAATATTGACGTGTTGGTCTTATTTTTTATGATTTTGATAAGAATCCAAGTTCCTTATGTATCGATGGAGAGAGCTAGCCAGGTTTCGATCGACACCCCCCAATATATGCATAGTGTCATATCTACAATAGGTCGGATTTTATGGCCTTAGTCGCATCGGGTTCATTTCACTCAATTGGCGCTTGTTCACTGCATTTGTCGAGCAGTGGCATTTGAAGATTCATACGTTTCATTTGCTCCATGGAGAGTGCACTATCACATTGGAGGACATCGGCATCTAGCTGGGTTTACCGATTGATGGTCTGTCAGTTATAGGTAGTATACATCAAGATTGGCGATAGGTTTATTTTGATTTGTTGTAGTGGTGAGATGTTCGACTATCTAGTATGAGTTTAATTAAATTTTTACACATGTTTTTCTTCATGCCTGTTATCATTGCTACTTGTGCTCATTATTTATTTATCCATGTTAGAGTGCCAGCTTGACGCAGATTCATGACCTTACCCATCTAGACTTTACATCCACATCCGAGCATGCCATCCAAGAGATTTGCACTTCAGTTCTCTATGTCGTTGATGAGCACAGTCGCATCTCTATTGGTGTCTACAGTCATGGTTGTGGCACATCAAAGTCCACTCCTTTGCCTTTTTCACATTCATCATCGTCAGGAGCACCTCCTATTATGCACAGACAGGATAGCTGATGACCTACTGCCTCTTTGTATAAGATTCCAGACTTCCCTACATTGACTCCATATATGTCCTTGGACCGTGTACATGCATGATGATGACCTAGTTTCAGTTCATTGAGGAGATTGTAGCACCTTTTGAGTATGCAGTAGATGAGCTTTATGAAGAGGGAGTTTCGTATCATGCAGGAAGCTATATTGGTGAAAGAGCCACGTAGGAGACAGTTACACAGCTAGAGATTGGCATCGAGGAGTATGAAGGCCCCAGTGAAGCACAACCTATGGATCGTCGGAAACAACCTTCAAGGAAGAAGCAACGACTGCTATGTGGGACATGAGGTTTTTTTTTTGATTTTATTGTATACATGTACCACATGGATTTGACTTTTTTAAATAAATAAAGTTGTTAATTTATAGATGAATTAATGGTATGTTGGTTGTGATGTTGTTACTTGTTAATGTGCAGGGTTGCTCTCTTTCACTGTACTAGAATCCTATAGATTAAGGTGCAGGGTTTACCATTCAAGGTTGAAATGCTTCAGAATTAGAATTTATGATTTAAGTGTTTTGAGTTTAGCGTTCACTATTTCGAAACATGGGTTCATGATTAAAGTGAGCATGGTTTCAGGTTTATAGTTTACGATTCAGGATTTAAATGTTTTGAGTGGGTCTATTTTGGGTTTAGCATTTATAGGTTCTTGGTTCAGGGTTTTGGGTTCATTTGTTTCGGACTCGGTATTTAAGATTTCGGGTTTTGGGTTTGGCGTTCACTCTTTTGGATTCAAGTGTTTTCTAGGCCAAAGCAGACAATACCGCAACAGGATCTAAGTGTCGAACCCGTATTTGGACTCATCTTTGTCTGAGATTGAAACTAAAATTCAAATAAACCTTAAATAATTGAAAAAAAATTGACCAACCCGATCGACCAGGTGAGACTGGCTGGCTCAGTCCGAGCTCATCGACTGGCTTAGACTGCTGGTCGACCGCAATGGCATGCTTTCGAGCCATCGTGTTTGGCCGGCTTGAGTGACCAGGCTCGATCTGAGGTGGTCGACCAGCCTGATCGATCAGGCTTGATCGTTGGGCTCGATCTGAGGTGGTCGACTGCCTCAGATCGATCCCAGTAGTCGAGCTCGATTGATCAAGTCGATCAACCAAGTTGGCCAGTCGACTGCCTTTGTAGGCCAGTCGACTACCTCAGTGCAAATTTTTTTGAATTTTTTTAAACCCTAAAATGTTAAGAATACCAGTAGTGGTCCAATCCGTTGAGCCTAATGGTCTAGGTCGATCAATCTGGGTGGTTTGCCTCCAGGGCCGGTTGACCATGGTTTCGATTTTTTTTTTCTTTTGAACCATAAAGCCCTAAGAATTAGATGCAATGGTCCAGTCCATTGAGCCCAGTGGTCTAAGTCGATGGATTTGGTTGGTTGACTGATAGAGCCGATCGACTATGGACATGAATTTTTTCTTTTAAATGCTAACACCAAAAGAATTAAACACAATAGTCTAGTCCATTAAGCCTAGTGGTTGAGGTCGGTTGAGCCCTCCAGGGCAGTCGACTAAGATTTTGAATTTTTTTTGCTTTTTTCTTTTAAACCATAAAATCCTAAGAATTAAATCAGTGGTTCAATCCATTGAGCCCACTAGTTGAGACCGATCAAGCTGGGCGATAACCTTCTACGGTGGTCGACCTACAGGACTGGTGAGTGCCAACTCATATACCAGGATATGAAATCATTTGCAATTGAGATGATATTAATTGAAACATAGTAGTTTACATGAAATCTCAAGTTCAACATAAAATTGATTAGGATACACGATTTCATCTAAAATGTGAGCACAAAAAAAAAACTAGATATGCTTACAACAAATTGAAGTACATTAATCTAAAAATAAATGAAAAAGATGATACATCATCGGGTGGAGCCTCAAATACTGTAATCAGAAGCTGAAGCTTAATCATCCACTGCAGGTCCTATGGGGGTGGAGGAAACTGACGATAAAAATGCTATACGAACTGATCGAATCATGCAAATCCCTCATCTAGTTAGGCATCCATATGTGCAAATTCCTTCCTAACAAATATCTTCAGTACATCTATTCGAGTAGACAATATATGTAGATCAGAAGATTGTTGATCGGACTGTGTAGCATATCTAGACTAGTCCCTGTCGGTAGGCTGACCATCTCTTTCACTGCCACTTTCTTTTTCAAGTACCTCGGACATATGCCTCTGTTGGGTATAAAATACCCCCCAGCCGAAGTTCGTGACAGAAGTGACCCTCCGGGGATCTAACCGACTTCCGACCTCCGACGACATATCTTCAGACCTCCCGGGCGGCCGAGCCCCCACAACACTCCCAAGTTTTGCTGACGGATGAGCCCCCACCAGCGTCGACCGGATTCTTCACGACAGACGGACTCCACCCAAATTTCCTCGATGATCGACCATCTTCCAGACTTCGCCCGGACTCCTACAGGAGCCGGACTCCGCCCACAACTCCAATTGCAGGCAGACTTCGCCCGGAATCCTACGGGAGCCGGACTCTGCCCACAACTCAAATTGCAGGTAGACTTCGCCTGGACTCCTACGGGAGCCAGACTCCGCCCATGACTCTGGCTGTGGGCAGACTTCGCCCGGACTCCTACGGGAGCCGGACTCCGCCCACAACTCCAATTGCAGGTAGACTTCGCCCGGACTCCTACGGGAGCCAGATCTCGTCCCCGACTCCAGTTGCAGGCAGACTTCGCCCGGACTCCTACGGGAGCCGGACTTCGCCCTCAACTCCAATTGCAGGTAGACTCTGCCCGGACTCCTACGGGAGCCGGACCTCGTCCCCAACTCTGGTTGCAGGAAGACTTCGCTCGGACTCCTACGGGAGCCGGACCTCATCCCCGACTCCGGCTGCAGGCAGACATCGCCCGGACTCCTACGGGAGCCGGACTCCGCCCACGACTCCGGCTGCAGGCAGACTTCGCCCAGACTCCTACGGGAGCCGGACTCCGTCCATGACTCCAATTGCAAGCAGACTTCGCCCAGACTCCTACGGGAGCCGAACTCCGCCCACGACTCCAATTGCAAGTAGACTTCGTCCGGACTCCTACTGGAGCCGGACTTCGCCCTCAATTCCAATTGCAGGTAGACTCTACCCGGACTCCTACGGGAGCCGAATCTCGTCCCCAACTCTGGTTGCAGGAAGACTCTGCCCGAACTCCTACGGGAGTCGGACCTCGTCCCCAACTCTACTTGCAGGAAGACTTCGCCCGGACTCCTACGGGTGCCGGACCTCGTCCCCGACTCCGGCTGCAGGCAGACTTCGCCCAGACTCCTACGGGAGCCGGACTCCGCCCACGACTCCGGCTGCAGGCAGACTTCGCCCGGACTCTTACGGGAGCCGGACTCCATCCACGACTCCAATTGCAAGCAGACTTTATCCGGACTCCTACGGGAGCCGAACTCCGCCCACGACTCCAATTGCAAGTAGACTTCGTCCGGACTCCTACGGGAGCCGGACTTCGCCCTCAACTCCAATTGCAGGTAGACTCTGCCCGGACTCCTACGGGAGCCGGACCTCGTCCCCAACTCTGGTTGCAGGAAGACTCTGCCCGGACTCCTACGGGAGCCGGACCTCATCCCCAACTCTGGTTGCAGGAAGACTTTGCCCGGACTCCTACGGGAGCCGGACCTCGTCCCCGACTCCGGCTGCAAGCAGACTTCTCCCGGACTCCTACGGGAGCCGGACTCCGCCCATGACTCCGGCTGCAGGCAGACTTCGCCCGGACTCCTACGGGAGCCGGACTCCGTCCACGACTCCAATTGCAAGCAGACTTCGCCCGGACTCCTACGGGAGCCGGACTCCGCCCATGACTCCAATTGCAAGTAGACTTCGTCCGGACTCCTACGGGAGCCGGACTTCACCCTCAACTCCAATTGCAGGAAGACTCTGCCCGGACTCTTACGGGAGCCGGACCTCATCCCCAACTCTGGTTGCAGGAAGACTTCGCCCGGACTCCTACGGGAGCCGGACCTCGTCTCCGACTCCGGCTGCAGGCAGACTTCGCCCGGACTCCTACGGGAGCCAGACTCCGCCCACGACTCCGGCTGCAGGCAGACTTCGCTCGGACTCCTACGGGAGCCAGACTCCGTCCACGACTTCGGCTGCAGGCAGACTTCGTCCGGACTCCTACGGGAGCCGGACTCCGTCCACGACTCCAATTGCAAGCAGACTTCGTCCGGACTCCTACGGGAGTCGGACTTCGTCCTCGACTCCAATTGCAGGTAGACTCTGTCCGGACTCCTACGGGAGTCGGACCTCGTCCCCAACTCTGGTTGCAGAAAGACTCTGCCCGGACTCCTACGGGAGCCGGACCTCGTCTCCAACTCTGGTTGCAGGAAGACTTCGCCTGGACTCCTACGGGAGCCGGACCTCGTCCCCAACTCCAGCTGCAGGAAGACTTCATCCAGACTCCTACGGGAGCCGGACTTCGCCCCCGACGCCAATTGCAAGTGAACTGCGTCCGGACTCCTACGGGAGTCGGACTTCATCCTCGGCTTCTACTGCAAGCAGACTTCATCCGGACTCCTACGGGAGCCGGACTTTGCCCCTAACTTTAACTGCAGGAAGACTCCGTCCGGACTCCTACGGGAGCCAGATCTCGTCTCCGGCTCCGGCTACGGGAAGACTCCGCCCGGACTCCTACGGGAGCCGGGCTTCGTTCCCGACTTCGACCGCAAGAAGACTCCGTCCGGACTCCTACGGGAGCCAGATCTTGTCTCCGACTCCATCTGTGGGAAGACTCCGTCCGGACTCCCACGGGAGCCGGACCTCGTCTCCGACTTCGACTGAAGGAAGACTTCGTCCGGACTCCGAGCTCCTCTCAGACGGGTAGCTAGCCACCTCTCTCCACCAGACACTCCAGCCGAACTTCGACCGACAGGCTTGGACCCCCTGGCAGGCCGTAGCAACAGCCACGACTCTGCTCCACCTCCTGCAACAGATTCCGCGTGGCTCCATCACTCCCTGGCAGGCCGCAGTAACGGCCACGACACTGCTCCACTTCCTGCGATGGATTCTGTGTGGCTCCATCACTCCCTGACAGATCGCCATAATGACCACGATTCTGCTCCACTCCCTGCGACGGATACCGTGCGATTCCTCCACCCCCTGACAAGTCGCGACAACGGACGTCGTTCCACTACCCGCAACAGACTCCACGTGGCATGTCCCGGCGGCGGCCACGATCCCACTCCACTACTCTTCGCAACAAACTCCTCCTGACCCTGGGCAGCCCACTGCCAGACGGTTACAGGTATCGCTATCAGTCTGTTGCCCCCTCCATCTATAAAAGGGGGGCCCCAGATACGTTATTCTCTAAGCTCTATCTTCTATCCCAAAACTCTGCTAAAATTTTCATTCGAGCGCTCCATTCTTGTTGTGGCAGAGAACTGACTTGAGCGTGGGAGGGTCTTGCCGGAGCAACCCCACCTCCAGTTTAGACTTCTTTTGCAGGTCCCGACGGCGACCGCGACTCCCTCGACTCCAGCTTCCCCGGCGCAGGCGGATTTTTGTACCAACAGGATTGGCGCTAGAGGAAGGGGCTGTGTCTTCGCAATACCCTTGTTCTTAAAGGAGCGCTCAACGGGATCATCTCTGGCCATCTTCTCCGACATCCACTCCTCCTTCCCCCACTTGATCTTCGCCCGATGCCTCTCCGCAAAGCATCCACACGACGATCCACGGCCTCCGCGGCTAGATCTTAGGCTCCGGCCTCACCTCCAGTCTCCCAGCCTCTACCCCCTCCTCCAGCAACGGTGGTTGGCACAGAGCAATTCGACCTACTGGTGCAGCAGGTCAGAGGCCTCACTGAAGCTGTGCAGGCCATGCAACAGCAGCAGCAGCCGCAGGCATCAGTGCGATCGGAAAGAGCATCGCCAGAACTGCAAAATCCGACGGTGGGATGGGCCATTTGGGCCAGCCGCCCAGTCTTTCCCGGAAAGATGAATCCAAGGGTGGAAAGTCCCCAATCAGACCACGATTCCACCCCAGGAAGATCTCTACCTCCATCTTGCCAGAAGACCCTCGAGACCCGTAGTCGAGAGGATTTTCTGGACCGGAGACTTCAAGAGATGAACCGACGGATCGAAGAACTCCGCCCGCTCCCTCCGCTTATGGTGAGGACATTTGTACTGACCCCCCCTTTTCTCAAATGATCATGCAAGAGCCAATCCCGCCGAACTTCAAGCTCCCCCAGTTTGAAAGCTACGACGGAACTTCGGACCCGGTTGACCACCTGGAGGCCTTCCAGACAATGATGCTGCTTCATGGCGCGCCCGACGCTATTCTATGCCGAGCCTTCCCATCCACCTTGAAGGGAGCGGCGAGAAACTGATATTCGGCACTGAAGTCGGGTACCATCTTTTTCTTTGATCAGATGAGCCACCAGTTTGTGGCTCATTTCGTTAGCAGCCGGTGTCCCCGGAAGGGTTCGGAGTCCCTCATCAACATCAAACAGAGGGAGGGAGAGTCCATTCGGGCCTACATCAACCGTTTCAATATCGCCACGTTGGAGGTCCGAAACTTGGACCAATCGGTAGCAATGGCCGCCCTGAAAGGCGGCCTTCAGAAGAACGACCTTTTATTCTCCCTGAAAAAGTACCCCAAGAATTTTGCTGACCTGTTGGCTCGGGCCGAAGGGTATGTCCGAGCGAAAGAAGCCTTCAAGATGAAGGATGAGGAGACCGCGAGAGAGCGGCAGGCGGGAGACTCGAGTAAGCCCGCAGTCGAAAAAGGGCCGAGAGAAGCTCGGCCATGTTCTCGAACTCCTCCCGGGCACAAGTGCGTTCAGACTCCTCCTCGAGCACGCAGGCAGGGAAGCCCAGAGCGCCGAGCTTGACGGGGCTCTCCCCCAGGAAGGTTCCACAACTACGCCCCCCTCAACGCATCGAAAACCCAGGTACTGATGGAAGTTAGAGAGCAGCTCCCAAGGCCAGAGAGGATGCGCAAGCACCTCGGAAAGCGCAACCCCAACAAGTTTTGCCTCTACCATCGTGACCACGACCACGACACGGAGGAATGCATCCAGCTCCGAGACGAGATCGAGGAGCTCATCCGACGAGGTCGACTCGATAGGTTCATTCGACGTCGGTCTGAGGGTAAAGAAGATCGGCCACAGATCCTGCCGCAGCCTGAGCCACCGAGGAGGGAAGAGCAGCCCGGAGATCGACCTCCAATTGGGATCATAAACTCCGTCACCGGAGGACCTCAAGGAGGAGCAGACCTTCCTCGACCATGGGACTCGAAAAGCCTGTAAATGTATTACTAACGACTTTGCTTTGAATCAAAATTTCTTTCGACTTTGCATGTCTTTCCCTTTCGACATGGGCTTGTTACGACTGGGGATAACCCCTTCAAACAATCAAAATAATGTCATGTTAGGAACAGGAGGAGAACCTCGTCCTAACATAAGTAAAATGAAAGTCCGACTTTTTTAAGATCGGATTGGGGGAGAGGCCCATATAACGGCCCTTAGGTGCCCCCATGGCCATATTAGGAACAAGAGGAGAACCTCATCCTAACATAAGTAAAATGAAAGTCCGATTATTTTAAGATCGGATTGAGGGAGAGGCCTATATAACGGCCCTTAGGTGCCCCTATGGCCATGCTAGGAACAGGAGGAGAACCTCGTCCTAACATAAGTAAAATGAAAGTCCGATTATTTTAAGGTCGGATTGGGGGAGAGGCCCATATAACGGCCCTTAGGTGCCCCCATGGCCATGCTAGGAACAGGAGGAGAACCTCGTCCTAGCATGAGCAAAGTCGAAGGCCCGGTTCTTTTAGACCAGATGGGGAGAGAGGCCCTACAATGCCCTAATGTGCGCCCACAGCCATGTTAGGAACAGGAGGAGAACCTCGTCCTAACATGAGCAAAGTCAAAGGCCCGGTTCTTTTAGACCGGATGGGGGGAGAGGCCCTACAACGTCCTAATATGCCCCCACAGCCATGTTAGGAACAGGAGGAGAACCTCGTCCTAACATGAGCAAAGTCAAAGGTCCGGTTCTTTTAGACCAGATGGGGGGAGAGGCCCTACAACGCCCTAATGTGCCCTCACAGCCATGTTAGAAACAGGAGGAGAACCTCATCCTAGCATGAGCAAAGTCAAAGGTCCGATTCTTTTAGACTGGATGGGGGGAGAGGCCCTACAACGCCCTAATGTGCCCCCACAGCCATGTTAGGAACAGGAGGAGAACCTCGTCCTAACATGAGCAAAGTCAAAGACCCAGTTCTTTTAGACCGGATGGGGAAGAGGCCCTACAACACCCTAATGTGCCCCCACAGCCATGTTAGGAACAGGAGGAGAACCTCATCTTGATATGAGTAAAGTCGAAGGCCCGGTTCTTTTAGACCGGATGAGGGGAGAGGCCCTTGCAACGACCCTTATGTGCCCCCACAGCCCCGTTGGGAACAGGAGGAGAACCTCGTCCTAACCTGAGCTGAGATCGACTACGTCAAGAACAGAAGGAGAACCTCGTCCTGACGATGACAAAAACCCGGCTGCCCAACAAAATTGGATAAAGGGAAAAGTTCCCTCAATGGCACCTCTACACTTCTACACGACCCCACAAAAAGTAAGGGGAGGACCCTCACTCGAAAAAGAGAAAGAAAATTAAAAAGAAAAGCGACGAATTACATCAGCAACAGATAAAAAACAAACCACACCAAAGTCCTAGGAAATCTCATCTCAACAAAGATGGGAAGTTCCTACCAAACATCTTCGGTCTCTAAGAAGGCTCTCGACACAAGTCAAGAAAATAATGACTCCTTCGAGGTAATGCGGAGTTCGGACCACTGAGCTCGAGCCTACGGCCATGGACGACAAGAAAAGTAAATCAGCGTGGCGACGACTGGGCACCTCCAAACGACGTCGACGTCGAACAAGTCAAAAGACAAAAGAAGTTCGGCGGACGATAATTTAATATAATACATGGATGAGGTAACACAAAATCTTCTTTTCATTTCATTCGCGAAATATACACCACGAAGCCCAGAAGGCTAAAGGAAGAAAAGCAAAACCACAAGAACAAAATAAAACAACAAAAGAGAAAATATATACATGGAAAGACGGAAGGCCAAAAAGAGCCCTAGGAAAGCTCTGCTCCTTCCGACCTCGAGTTATCTGCTTCACTCCTTATCAAGGACTGCCTCAAATTTTTAACTTCTTCTTCTAGCTCTCTCTTTTTCAGCAGCATGTCCTGGAACATCCGACAGAGTCGCTGGCTTTCGTTCTCCACCTCTCGACGCCTCTTTCTCAGGACCTCGAATTCCGCCTCCGCATCCTTGACTGCCCACTGCTCGTACACCAACTGGATCTTCAATTGCTGCAGCTCGGCCTTCCCCTCCCCAAGAGCGACGGATAGTTCTTATACGGTCCTTTTCAGGGATTGGAGTTCATCGAAATCTCGAGCGGAAGCAGATTGAGCCCCCTCAGCTAGCTGCCTTCGAAGGCGGGCAACCTCGTCGGTCGCCATCCTGAGCCTCCCCTTGTATTCGTCCACCTGCTTGCGCCAGCCGGTCCGGTATGCATCATAGCTCGCCTCGACATCCTGGAGCTGTTGCTGGAGGTCGGAGACCTTCTTCGACCACTTTCGATCGCTGTCGGCCCGAGTCAAAAGCCAGGATGAACTTCCTTCCAGCTAGCCAATCATCTCCTGAGCAGCCGACAGCTCCACTCTGAGAGAACTGATCTTGGCAGTCTGAGCCCAAGATTGGTCGCTAGCGCGCTTCTTGTGTTCCTCGAGCTCCTTCTCGAAGTTCGCCTTTCTCCGACTGTACTCCATGATCCCCTTCACATGGAGGTTCCGGAAGCGGGTGGCCTCCGCGGCGGCTTCAGAGTGACTCTCCCTCAACCTGTGAAGCTCGCCTTCCATCTTCTTCGACCTTTTTGTCAAATGAAGAACTTCCTTCTTCAGCCGCTGGATCGTGGACTTCAGCAGAATCCCCTAGGGCAGGGGAAGCGCTTCGGCAGGACACTGCCATCGGGAGACAAAAGCGTCAAGGCGTGTCTCATTGCAGAAAGAAAAATAAAAAGGAGGAAGGAAGAGAGGAGAAGCCATCCACGACGAAAAATTCAACTTTATTGATTGAATGTTTCTTAAAGACAAAAAGAAAAGAAAAAATTGCAGTAAAAGAAAAATACAAGGTCGGAGGTCTCAGACCTCTGCAGTAGGAGTTGGGGAGCTCGGTGTCCCTGGAAGGGGGGCTGCGACAGCAGTAGCAGCAGGAGAGGGACTGGCCTCATCTTCAGACTCCTCGCCCAAGAAGCTGAGATCGAGTTCGAAAAATTTTTTGGCCACCTTCTCCTGACAGAGCTCAAACCCCTTGATGAATGCTTCTTGGCCGAACTGGACGTTCAGGTCCCTCATCTCCGCGGAGGCCTTGAACTCCTCCACCGCAAGAATCCTGGCCTCCGAGACCAGGACCGGGATCTGCTCCACCAAATTTGCGACCTCGGCCTCTGCCTTTCTCACCGTCTCCTCCGAGGTCTGCTTCTCTTCCTCCCGGGCCTACTTTTCTTTCTCCAGGGCCTCTTGGAGGGTAACTACTTCGACTGTCTTTTCTTTGAGGCGAGCGACTTCAGTCCGACGATGCTCCTCCGCCTGGATGGCGTCCCTCCTCGCCCGGTTCGTCGCCTCGATATTGGCAAGGAGCTGGTACCCAATCTGCAAGGGCGGCTAGGGGATCAGAACAAGTGACAGAAGTGACAGAAGTGTTGGGTATAAAATACCCCCCAGCCGAAGTTCGTGACAGAAGTGACTCTTTGGGGATCCAACCGACTTTCGACCTCCGACGACATCTCTTCAGACCTCCCGGGCGGCCGAGCCCCCGCAATACTCCCAAGTTTTACTGACGGATGAGCCCCCACCAGCGTCGACCGGATTCTTCGTGATGGACGGACTCCACCCAAATTTCCTCGATGATCGACCATCTTCTAGACTTCGTCCGGACTCCTACGGGAGCCGGACTTCGCCCTCAACTCCAATTGCAGGTAGACTTTGCCCGGACTCCTACGGGAGCCGAACTCCGCCCACAACTCCAATTGCAGGTAGACTTCGCCCGGACTCCTACGGGAGCCGGACTCCGCCCACGACTCCGGCTGCGGGCAGACTTCGCCCGGACTCTTACGGGAGCCGGACTCCGCCCAAAACTCCAATTGCAGGTAGACTTCACCCAGACTCCTACGGGAGCCGGACCTCATCCCCGACTCCGGTTGCAGGCAGACTTTGCCCGGACTCCTACGGGAGCCGGACTTCGCCCTCAACTCCAATTGTAGGTAGACTCTGCGTGGACTCCTACGGGAGCAGGACCTCGTCCTCAACTCTGGTTGTAGGAAGACTTCGTCCGGACTCCTACGGGAGCCGGACCTCGTCCCCGACTCCGACTGCAGGCAGACTTCGCTCGGACTCTTACAGGAGCCGGACTCCGCCCACGACTCCGGCTGCAGGCAGACTTTGCCCGGACTCCTACGGGAGCCGGACTCCATCCACGACTCCAATTGCAAGCAGACTTCGCCCGGACTCCTACGGGAGCCGGACTCCGCCCACGACTCCAATTGCAAGTAGACTTCGTCCGGACTCCTACGGGAGCCGGACTTCGCCCTCAACTCCAATTGCAGGTAGACTCTGCCCGGACTCCTACGGGAGCCGGACCTCATCCCTAATTCTGGTTGCAGGAAGACTCTGCCCGGACTCCTACGGGAGCCGGACCTCGTCCCCAACTCTGGTTGCAGGAAGACTTCGTCCGGACTCCTACAGGAGCCGGACCTCGTCCCCGACTCCGGCTGCAGGCAGACTTCGCCCGGACTTCTACGGGAGCTGGACTCCGCCCACGACTTCGGCTGCAGGCAGACTTCGCCCGGACTCCTACGGGAGCCAGACTCCGTCCACGACTCCAATTGCAAGCAGACTTCCCCCGGACTCCTACGGGAGCCGGACTTCGCCCTCAACTCCAATTGCAGGTAGACTCTGCCCAGACTTCTATGGGAGCCGGACCTCGTCCCCAACTCTGGTTGCAGGAAGACTCTGCCCGGACTCCTAAGGGAGCCGGACCTCGTCCCCAACTCTGGTTGCAGGAAGACTTCGCCCGGACTCCTACGGGAGCCGGACCTCATCCCTGACTCCGGCTGCAGGCAGACTTCGCTCGGACTCCTACGGGAGCCGGACTCCGCCCATGACTCCGGTTGCAGGCAGACTTCGCCCGGACTCCTACGGGAGCTGGACTCCGTCCACGACTCCAATTGCAAGCAGACTTCACCCGGACTCCTACGGGAGCCGGACTCCGCCCACGACTCTAATTGCAAGTAGACTTCGTCCGGACTCCTACGGGAGCCGGACTTCGCCCTCAACTCCAATTGCAGGTAGACTCTGCCCGGACTCCTACGGGAGCCGGACCTCGTCCCCAACTCTGGTTGCAGGAAGACTCTGCTCGGACTCCTATGGGAGCCGGACCTCGTCCCCAACTTTGGTTGCAGGAAGATTTCGCCCGGACTCCTACGGGAGCTGGACCTCGTCCCCAACTCCGGCTGTAGGAAGACTTCATCCGGACTTCGCCCCCGACGCCAATTGCAAGTGAACTGCGTCTGGACTCCTACGAGAGCCGGACTTCGTCCCCGGCTTCTACTGCAAGCAGACTTCGTCCGGACTCCTACGGGAGCCAGACTTCGCCCCTGACTTTAACTGCAGGAAGACTCCGTCCGGACTCCTACGGGAGCCAGATCTCGTCTCCGGCTCCGGCTACGGGAAGACTCCACCGGGACTCCTACGGGAGCCGGGCTTCGTTCCTGACTTCGACCGCAAGAAGACTCCGTCCGGACTCCTACGGGAGCCAGATCTTGTCTCCGACTCCATCAGCGGGAAGACTCCGTCCGGACTCCCACGGGAGCCGGACCTCGTCTCCGACTTCGACTGAAGGAAGACTTCGTCCGGACTCCTACGGGAGTCGGACTCTGAGCTCCTCTCAGACGGGTAGCTAGCCACCTCTCTCCACCAGACACTCCAGCCGAACTTTGGCCGACAGGCTTGGACCTCCTGGCAGGCCGCAGCAACAGCCACGACTCTGCTCCACCTCCTGCAACAGATTCCACGCGGTTCCATCACTCCCTGGCAGGCCGCAGTAACGGCCACGACACTGCTCCACTTCCTGCGACGGATTTCACGCGGCTCCATCACTCTCTGGCAGATCGCCATAATGACCATGATTCTGCTCCACTCCCTGCGACGGATACCGCGCGATTCCTCCACTCTCTGGTAAGTCGCGACAACGGACGCCGTTCCACTACCCGCAACAGACTCCACGTGACATGTCCCGGCGGCGGCCACGATCCCACTCCACTACTCTTCGCAACAAACTCCTCCTGACCCTGGGCAGCCCACTACCAGACGGTTACAGGTATCGCTATCAGTCTGTTGTCTCCTCCGCCTATAAAAGGGGGGCCCCAGATACGTTATTCTCTAAGCTCTATCTTTTATCTCAAAACTCTGCTAAAATTTTCGTTCGAACGCTCCATTCTTGTTGAGGCAGAGAACTAACTTGAGCGTCGGAGGATCTTGCCGTAGCAACCCCATCTCTGGTTTAGACTTCTTTTGCAGGTCCCGACGGCGACCGCGACTCCCTCGACTCCAGCTTCCCCGACGCAGGAGGATTTTTGCACCAACAGCCTCCATACCGTATCAATAAATATATACCCAATAAACCTCAAAGATGCATGATTGTAGGTATCAGTAGGTCTGAGCTTAATTACCTTCATCATCATCAGCGATACGGACATCAAATGCCTTGAATATAGCAGTCATAATAGCTCCATAAGGCAAAATGATTTTGAAACTTTGAAAACACTTATTAATATAATGCATCATTAAATGTGAAAAATTAACCCTATCACCCAAAAGGAGTATTTTGAGAAGATAAATATCTAAATATGATATATTATCTCTGTAGCCTTTTCTGGGTAGAAAATTAAATGTAAAAATATGATGAATTAATCTATTTTCAAGTGGTAATAGATATGCATTAGTTTTAGTAGTCCAACTTAAAGTATTCTCCTCAAAAATAGTTCTAATACATATATAATAATCTAAACCTCGATGATTCCAACTAGTATTAAAATATCTATTATTCTCTAATGGAATATCTAAAATTTGACTAAGAACACTGCAGTCAAATTTGATAACTTATCCTTTCACATACGATAAAATAGAATAAAATTTATTATTAAAACTAAAATTACTATAAAATTACTTAACTAGAGTAGGATATGTTGGCTTGTTAAGCATAATCATAGATAACCATCTTATTTTTTTGAATAAAAAATCAATTCAAAAATTATTTAGACTATTTAAATCGACTATTCTACCTCTCACAAATTTTTTTCAATAATAATTTGATAGAAAATTTTTACTACACTCATTATTTAAAAATAAAACCTCTTCATACCTATATGATAATTATTTTTTCTTTTCTACTCGAACCCTCTTTCCTTTCGATAAAACTCCATCTTTTTTGAAGCCATTAAACCGATTCTAGGGTGGGGATCAGGATTTATGGTTGAAATAGGCTAGAATAAAAGAGAAATTTTGAAAAAAATCAATAGGGAGCAGGGTGGGTTCGAGAAGGATTTAAGGGCATGTGAAATCATAGGATGAACCTATGATTCCACAACGGACAAATTTCAAATTGAAATTGTAGGCTTAACCTACGATTTCACAATCACCAAATTTCAAATTGAAATCATAGGGTCAACCCATGATTTCACAATGAAATCGTGGGTTGAACCCATGATTTCAAAAGAAAAATTCGAATTTCAAATTCAATTTGTGGGCTCAACCCACGATTTCACAAAATCATGGGTAGGCTTAACCATGTTTTCACAAAATCATGGGTTCAACCCATAATTTTGTGAAATCGTGGGTTGAGCCCACGTATTTGTAATTTAAATCGAAGAAGCTTGCTCTTCCGACCCAACCGTCTGATCTCGGAGCACTTTCGGTCACTAGAAAAAAGAAAAGGAATTAGGTCTGCTGCCAGCTTGAGTGAGAAGGGCCTCCTATCCCGCTGCTGCTACTGCTGGGATAAAATTAAGACAAAAAAAAAATATCTTCTCAAATTGTTCTCTTTCTGTCTATTTACAAGTTCGGCTACTTGAACTCAAACTCATGGGTTCAATGCACGATTTTAGTGAACTCATGATTTTGTGAAATTATGGATTGAGCCCACGTATTTGTAATTTAAATCATCTTTCTGTATAACCCATGGATTCGGCCACTTGAACCCAAACTCATGGGTTCAATGCACGTTTTTAGCTTAGGTACCACCCAAACGATAAATCTGAAAATAAGTTGATGCCAAAGATAATTTTAGAATAAAATATTAAAAAATATTATTTAAAAAAAAAATCCGAAAATGTGACATCAAATCCAAATTTACATTGTTAAAGTTGAATGGAAAATCCAAGAGTCATATTTCCTATGCCTGGGAAACCTCCAACGTCAAAGAATCCGCCGACAGTTTACCCACAAAACAAAAGAGTCCACCGATGGAGGATCACTACCGTCCTCAGCATCATCATCACCACCTGTACGCTCCCAAGTGCCAAGTTTGGCTGGGCCCCTCGGTCACAGGGGACACGTATGGTTTGTCTCTGTCCCCTTGCTGCATTCCACATGCGTATTCCTGGTCGCTGGCTGCTAAAAGATTCTATGAATCTTCACACACCTCCTCCATGGGTTCCCAGATACCCAAATCCATTATCACATGTCCAAAGCCTACTCCACCTTCCTTTTTTTTTAGGAAAAGAAAATAGACAAATAAACTATGACTCCTCCACTCCTTGTGCCTCCTCCTCAGTAAAGCAGCCGCCTTGGTTGGGAGTTACCTGAAAGAAAACGCTTCTCTCTCTCCCCAAAATGCTTCTCTGCGCTCATCTCACAACCTCCTCCTCTGCTGCTACTTCTAAAACATTCCTCTCATCTCATCTTCATCAAAGAAGAAACCTTATACCATCTCAGAAAGTCCCCATCCCACAATGCCCCAAACTCTCCAATTACCCCAAGCTCATCATCCAAATACCCTTCTCGTCTTTCTCTTCCAGTCCCAGTCTCCATCTCCCAAGTTGCCGAGCCCAAAGAGAGTCCATCTCACTCTCCCCAGTCTCCATCTCAGATGAACAAGACTCCATCAGCCCATGCCTGGACCCCGAGGATGTGGGAAAAGCTGAAGCCGGGGAGAGAAAAAATAAGAACAAGAGCTTCTGGGGTGCTGTCAGTCTGATCATAGGCACCGCTGTTGGGCCTGGAATGCTCGGCCTTCCCTCGGCCACCATTCGATCAGGGCCTGTTCCTTCCACCATAGCCATCATCCTCTCATGGGTCTATGTGGTCTCCTCCATTCTCCTCGTTGCGGAGCTCAGCTTCGCTGCCATGGACGACGATGGGGTGGAGGAGGTGAGCTTCACGGCTCTGGCAACCAAAACCATGGGGCCCAATTTTGGATCCTTTGTCGCCGTCGTCTATGCCTGCCTCAGCTTCTCTCTTTTGATTGCTTGTGTCTCCGGCATCGGTTCGCTTGTTGTTCAGCAGTTTCCTTGGATTAATCCAGTCATTGCTCATGCTTTGTTCCCCTGTTTCGTTGGGATCGCAATTGGATTCTTCCCTTTTAAGGCCATCGATGTCGCTAATCGGTTGCTCTGCTCTCTCATGCTCTTTTCCATCACAGCTCTCGTGGCGATCGGTGTTTCGGTTGGAAGAAGCAACTTGTTGGGTTCTCTTGCATATGCTTGTTGGAAGGCTGAGGCAATCTTGCCTGCAATTCCAGTGACTGTGCTTACTCTAGGCTTCCATGTTATCACCCCATTTATATGTAAGATTGTGGGTGATTCAGTGTATGATGCTCGAAAGGCGATCCTTATTGGAGGTGCTGTTCCATTGGCAATGGTTCTTTCATGGAATGCTGTTGTACTGGGGCTAGCAGGAGCTGGTAATGTGGCCTTTGATGATCCTATTAAGCTGTTGCTCTCTGTGAAGTCTTCTGCTTTGCCTGCTGTTCGAGGGTTTGCATTTGCTGCATTGGCCACCAGTTTGATTGGTTATGCTGTCAGCTTTCCAAAACAGCTGGTGGATACGGTGAAGTTGATTGCAGAGAGGTTTCCTAAGAAATCGATGGAATGTTCTCAAGCAATGGCTTTTCCAGATGGAAACCAGAAATTTGGGAGTTCTCATGAGGGCAGCCAAGTTGGATTTGCTGTTTGCTCAAAGGGAAAGACAAGGATTTCTGGGAAAGCTTTTTGTGCTGGTGGGGAGTCTCAGATGTTCTCCAATGGAGGGAATCAAAAGGACGCAATGGGAGTTCTTTGTGAAGGCCCTGCTGGAGGTTATAGCGGTGGGAGCACAGATGGACCGGTCCCTTTGGATGCTAGTTCTAGCATGAGTAATGTCCTTGTGACATGGCTCGTACTCATCGTTCCCATCTTCATAGCTTCTTTCTTCCGTACAGCGTTCTCTAAAGCTCTAGATTTTGCTGGAGTATATGCAAACTGCTTTCTTTTTGGGGTCTTACCTCCAGCAATGGCTTGGATTCATCGATCCAGGAAGAGATACAGGTATATCAAATCTTAATGCTATTTCATTCATTTCTTATATTATTGTACCGTGAATGAACAATATCCAGAAAATATTATGTATTCATGATGATAGAAACTATATAGAATTAATAAGGAAAAAATATAGTTACAAATTCAGTGAGAACTTTGAGGGATATAGGTCTCTTCATGCAAATCCTCTTATGACAGTGTTTGGAAATAAAATATCAGCTACTTTATCTATGTCTATTTTATGTCCCGTTCATCTAGCCATGTTACCTTAGGAACTTTTGTGTCTGACACTAAATCTTTACTACTCACTGGAAACTGAAGTTTCTGAAGTGAAGTCTAAAGAGTGTAGATTCTTTATAGATGGAGTAAGAATCTTTAGTTATTCACATTCCATGGTATTATTCTAACAGCTAGTGAAAGTAATACCACAATGAATTAAAGATGTATAAATGAATCACAATCAGTCAAGTAAGGATTACGACTGCAAATCATAAAACATATTTTGGTTCTGCCTGCATGATTTTATAAGTTTTGCATGAGATAGCAGATATCTACCAGTGCATGAAGCTGTTTCATTAAGAGCAAGCCTTCTCAATCTTGAAAAGTATGCTGATATATGAAATGAACTAGAATAAGGCTGCATGTCTGCATAATTAAAACACTAGAAGTGTAAACTTTTGTAAGGAATGATATACAGAGCAGAACTTTCGACAGGATCGATATTCCTGACTCTTATTTTACTCCAAGCTTAGCAGAAGGCCTGAAAGAATTTTCTTTTCCTATATTACAGTGTAACTTTTGTGTTTTTGGCTGCATTTTTCTTCCTCTACAGACATAATAACATACTACTACTTGTTTTTGTGCACATGCAGATTGCCTGAGTCCAAGGAAGATGTACTGCCTGGTGGAGATGTGGTTCTTATGATATTATTTACCGTTGCTGTCATCCTAGGATTCTGGCATTAGATGGTAAGAAAACAGCATTGCTATCAAGCGACTTAGCATTCCTCCAAATAGCTTGTAAAGAAATGTTATATGCACCAAAAGATTGGCAGGCAATATATTTTACATCCACTACCTATGCATGCTTATTGTTTGTATTCCTGATTTGGTGTGCTTAAATTTCTAGTGATTATCAAACTCACCTGTTCTGTATTTCCACTTTTATTATGAATCATTAGCATTTCTTATTTTACTGGTTTTAGACGGTACAGGATTGATATGCCAAGAACTAGAGTTGTGTGTGCAAAAAATATACAAAAAGACAAAAATTAGGAAAAAATAAGAAAATTAAGAAAATACTAGGAAAGATAAATGCAAGAAACATGTTACAGCATATTGACTTTTGTTTTCTGAATACCACTGATCATGCTACATTACCTTATCTGGTTTCATTATCCAGGTGTAGGGCAGCAAAGAATGAAACATCTGTCAACATATCACAGTCCAATGCTATCATGTGCTTATAATTAAGAGACTCTAACAGAAATCTATTTTACATTAAGCATCCAGCAATTACTTTTTCTCAATACTTGAAATTAAAATGACAAACCTTTCTAGATTGAGTGACATTAAATTTAAGAGGCATATGACGTAGTCAACAAGCAATGCTGTCCATGATCTAGGAGGATCACTGAATTTGATGTGGACCATTATGGCCACTATAGATAGGGTTGGATAAGTTTAGGAGTAAGATCCACAACATCGGAAAGTTGAGTCACAAGTCAAATTTTCGGAGGCAATAATTGCGTCATATGACGTCCGATTTCAATGATTTTTTTTTTAAAAATTGGACAATTTTTTGAGATCTATGATATGACATCCCCCATTAAGAGGGTGATGCCCCTCACGATCGAGCCCAAATTCCTTTTGGGATCCAAAACACGTTGGCAAAATTGAAAATTTTCTTTTCAGAGATAATACTTTGACTGGACATAGCTTCCAATTTAAAAAGAATCTGATGGAGCAACAGTAAATAGAGTTGATGTAGAAGTCGAGATCTACCTCTTGAAAAATTTTAGCATTTTCTAGATTATTTTTGTAATAGATACATCTATTTTGGATCAAAGAATCCCACTAGAACAAGAAAGTTTAATCTGACCCACATTATTCAAGGATAGAAGAAATCTAAAAATTAGGAAGAGGAATCTGACTCAAATTATTTAAGGATGGACATCCTTCTAGAAAAAAGAAGAGAATTTAACCCAAATTTTGCATGGATAGGCCTCAATATTATAAATAGTGGCTATATACCTTAGTTTTTGATGTGGAGAATTAGTGAAAGAAAAGGGAACTAAAGCCCTATTTTCATAATTTTTTTATTTTCTTCTAAATTTCTTTTGAGAGATTCGAATTGAGTGGATGGAAGAAAATCTTCCTTCTCCCCATCAGATCAGTCCAAGATTAGAAGAGGCATGTAATATAGTGAAGCACTACCATCCAAGAATATAATTTGAGAGTGCAATGGCTTCATGGAAATATTAATATCTGTAAATTGACAATGTGCTGACAGTTAAGTAATTACATGGGCATTTTCACATAAGCATGAAAGCCCATAAAGTCTCATTTGTGCAATTATCTGTTATCAATACAACTACAGGAACCTTGTGTCAAGAGGACTTCTTATTTAGCAAGACAGGTTTGATGAAATCAATTTCTTACCACTTTACAACAATTCTTCCTAGTATACCAACAGCTGGTGGCTCAGCTGATTAATATTCATCTATCCAAGTGAATGTCTCAAATTCGAACTTGAGTGCTGATGAATAGCCACCATATTTTTTGGGGGAAAAAAATCCTAGTACGTCATGGGTTAACTCTGGAATGAACGGAAGTTGAGGTTCTAACTTCAGAATTCAATCATTCAAGTTGAGATTTCAACAATTACTGCTGCAGAAGACAGGATCTAACATATTTGAATTTTAATGTCAACTAAAGAAACACTTTATCATATACTATGTTTCCTAAGTAAATCTTCCAAAATACAAAAAATGGACTGACTTTTTTCTTTTGCACATGCCAGTCACCATCAATTAGGAGGTCAGTCCTCTGTCAAAATGACGGGCTTTTCTATAAGAATGCTGTGATGTTGATATTCTTGATGGTGAGCCAACAGAACAATAGCAAGTTAACAGTCCATGAACACTTCAAAGAAGAGCTTGAGAAAGTGTCTTATATTAAATTGAACAGACTGCAGAAAGTTTTCTGTATCCCTCATCAGCATAGTAGCAAGAGGTCTTTAACACAGGTTTAATGCTTGTTTGTCAGTATATTTTATTCATTCATTGATTCAAGTTATCTAATTGACCTTCTACCTCACTTGTTAGAACAAGACATCATGATGGTTATCCAAAATAGATTTGTCTTATAGGTTGGCTTGAGTGTCCTGTTCCTGGTGTATTTTAGACTGCAGCTACTAAAAACCAATGCATTTAGATATGATTTCTCAACTTTACATGTAGGAGGAAAGAGAACTACTTCTGAGTCTGAGTTTGTTACAAAGACCAACATGCTTTCATATTATTAGCTATGAAGCTTTAATTAAGCAGTATAAGTCTGTAAAGCATTGATGCTATTGAGTGCACAGACACAACAGCAGTAATCATACATAGTTTCTTGATAATTCTTTCTGAGTCTCAAATTCAGGCAACAAAGGAAGCACAGATCCAAGGTTCAGAACAAAAAGAAATATCATTAAACCTCGGACTGATTCCACCGTATGCTGTTGAAACAAATAATCAAATTTACTAGATACAAAATTAATCTGAATGTATAATTTTTCATTGGCAGTATCTATCACAACAAGATGTCACAAATCATAAACAGGAAAAAAAATTAAAATTCTGGTAATTATAAAAAAAGAAAGGGAAAAAACTATGCCCATCTTAGCTATCTTCAGTGTGTAAATCCTTTTGGGCCTTCTTAATGGAAAATGCATCTGCAATTGTCACGGCCAGAATCAGAAGCATACCTGGCTTTCCAGTTTCTGCTACTTCTGAAAACTGAGACCATGTCCCGCTTCTTTCTAAGGATTAGGAGATTCTTCTTTTCATCAAAAATACTGTGAAATGCCAGCATGATTCATAAGTCATTCCATTCTGAAAATTTGACACGTAATGTTAGGCAAAGAAACATCGACTATATCAAATTTATCCTCACCAAATCACCTGAGCTGATTTGCCCTGAGTTCTTTCTGATAGAGGAGAACCCCGATGCAATTCCTGTTCCATATGTTTGTCTGGATTTACCATGCATAAATGTTCATTTGACCTGTCAAAGAGATTCATCCTGCATCTTTTCTGACTTGCTTGTAACCAGTAGCACTAACAAATGTGATCTCCGAGTTTTCATAAAGCCTTCTTTCTCATTTGATAACCACACACACACACACTTCATGGGCCAGAGTTTGGAACATAATTTAGCTTTCTGAGTTGGAGGCCCCCTTACTTAAGGCCTGAAGCTCATGCAAATTTCATTCATTTGGTCGTCTATCAATCAGTATCATGGGCCACAAATATTGCAGACAAGACAAAAGCAACTCAATTCTTTGTCAGAAGAGGAACTTTAGCAGCTATAAACTCATTTTCCGAGTTGCTAATTTTCATCAATCTGCAACCAGATATTTCCTCCACATCAGAATCTGCCACTGTTTCTCTCATTTTCGTGTCATCATCCCACTTGTTTGCAATTGCTTAAGTGTTTGATAACAGAACATAGTTCCCACTGTTCCTAGGATCCAACTCAAGAAGTTTCTTGGTGGCAATCTCAGCTAGACTCACATTGTCATGTACCTAGCAAGCTCCTAGCAGTGTCCTCCAAATAATAGGATCTGGTCTCATTGCCATTTCTGTGATAAATCTCCGAGCCTTTTCCAGTTCACCTGAACAGCCAAGGAGGTCCACCACACATCCATGATTCTTCATTTGAGGCTCCATCGCCGCATTAACTTCTTTCATACTACCAAAATATCTTGCCCTCTTGTCCGCCAATCCACTATGTGCACAAGCAACCAGGACACCAAGGAAGGTAACATCCTTGTGCTGAAATCCTTCCTTCAACATGTCAGAAAAAACTTCCAATGTGCTTTTCACATAGCCATTAGTTGGTAGCCCTAACATGATTGAATTCCATGACAAGGTATATATCCTTCTCCTTCATCCCACCAAACAATTTGAATGCCCCCATCACACATCCACACTTTGGATACATATCAATCAAAGAGTCCCCGCATAAATATCTGCCTTAATATCGTTTCTCCAAAATATGATTATGAATCCACTTCCCTAGATTCAGTGCACCCAAATGTGCACAAGCAGCTAGCACATTGATGACCACAATCTCATCTGGCTTTACATTTACTTTCTGCATTCGTTGAAAAGGCACCAATGCTTCAGAGAAATGGTTGGCTTAAGAATATGCAGTGATTATTAACTCGAAGAATGTTGTGGCATCTAAAGTCACAATATTCCTCTCCTTCATCTTACTGAATATCCTTTGAGCTGATTCCACCGATCTGCATTGCACATAATTATCTATCTAGCACAGTGTTGCCCAAGCAAACATCAGCTTCCACACAATTCACATCTATATACCTGACCATTGATTTGGCCAGCTCCCACTCTCCCAAATGAATGCAAGCTGAAACAACCACCGTCATCACCTTATTACTGCTCACTCCCTCTTCCTCTGTTGTTTCGAAAGGTTTTGGCACCTCAATTTGCTGTTTCGGCTATACCCGAAAACCAGCAATTTCCAAAGACACCACATCTCTCACTGGCATTTCACCAAGAACTAATCTTGCACAGCTCAAATCCCCACATGACATTCTGCCAAATATAATCAAAATTATATCCTACTTTTAAGTTAAGAATCAGCTTTGTTTATTTGAAAAGGGCAAAAGGAAAGAAAATCTCTGCATACAGGTTTTCTGATATCAAGCAGGCTATCAACCAGGTCAGAAGTTTCCTAGGTACCATACCACTTCACACTGCAAGTTTAACAGTGGTGCAGTAACACATCATTTTTGATGCAAAAAATGCACTGCATGCGAAAATTTCTTTTCAAAATATTAGTGTTTCCCACCAACCAAGCTAAGCCCAGGAACCTTTTTAACATTCCTCTCATCTATAAGCCTTCTTACCCTTTCGGCATCATCAAACCTACCAACCTCAGTAAGCATATTAGACAAAACTACATAATCCCCTCCATAACCCTTCTCCAATTCCAATATCCTCCTCATTACCCTCTCACCCATCTCCACATCCCCATGCTTACTGCAACAACCCAAGAGGGTCCTCCACACAATCACATTCACCTGCATGGGCATACCGACTATCATCTCCTCAGCCTCAGCTAACCTCCCTGCTCTCCCCAACATGTCAATCATGCAACCAAAATGCTTGATCTCTGGCTCGATGCCATGTTCATACACCATACCTGTGAAAAATCTTATTCCCTCTTCTACTAGTCCTCCGTGGCTGCAAGCATTCAAGATGCTCAAAAATGTCACCCTGTTTGGCTTAACATCTGCCCTCCCCATTTCCTCGAACTGTCGAACTGCCTCATTTGCCATCCCATGCATCGCAAACCCTGAAATTATCGAAGTCCACGATACCAAATTCCTTCGACCGTGCATCTCCTGAAAGACTTTGTATGAGCTCTCTATTGAGCCACACTTTGCATACATATCAATGAGAGAATTCTCAACCCGAATATCCAATGCACAAATGCCAGTCTTTTCACAATAACCATGCAAGGATTCACCAATATCGAGCGCCCCAAAATTGGAGACGGCCGGAACAATGGCAATAACTGTGATTTCTGTCGGATTCGTACCTTGAATCATCATCTGACCAAAACAAGCGAAAGCTTCCTCTGGTCGATGAGCTCGCGTATAACCATCTATCAAACCAGTCCAAGAGATCACATTGCGAACAGGCATTTTCTCAAAGAGCAATCTTGCAAGGCTGAGCTCACCCCAATTCGCATAACCCGTGATCATGGCATTCCAGGCAACCGAGTTTCTCTCAGGCATTTCATCGAAAGCTCTCCTGGCGTCCACTAAACAACCACAAGTAGCATACATATTGAGCAGAGAAGTATGTGTATAGACATTAAACTCGAAGCCTTTCTTGATGGTAAGTCCATGGAATTGGATACCAGCATTGGCAAGAGACAAGTTAGCACAGGCCTTGAGGAGGAAGGCAAAGGTAAAGGTGTCAGTGGGGAAGGGAGAGCAGCAAATGTCTTGCATCTGCTGGTAGACATGGATGGCTTCTTGGGGATAACAACCCAAAGAATAGTTTCTTATAAGATTGTTCCATATTCTCATGCCAGTTTCATTGATGTGGTAGCGATGGAGAGCGGTGGTGAGGAGTTGGGAGTGCACCTGGATTGATGGGTGCCTCCTGGTTTGATGTTTGAGGAGAAGAGAGAGGAGGGCGTGCTCATGGGTTGGGTGTGGTGGGAGGAGATGATGACTCAGGGTTGATAGCTTTTGGTGTAGAATGACAAGGGAGAGGGAGGAGTCATAGGAAGTTGTTCTCAGGGGGAAGGGCGATCTGGTTAACAATTGCATTGACTGGAGGGTGAATCAATCACTCACCGTTGGCTGTGGGTTGGCTTCCTTTTGAATGAATGGTAGGTGATTACATGGGGGAGGGATGTGGCAAGGGAGTGAGTGCAATGGGAGAGGGCATGCAAGTATTAGAGAAGGAGAGAGAATGGATCCATCCCAATCCAATGCAGAGCGGGTAGAGCAGCCTTACCCTTGACACTCTTAGCGGATAGAGCAGCCTTAATGTCTCTAAAATAATGCGGAACCAACAACATGCGCTTATAAATAATCATAAATTTATTCAAATCTAATCATAAATATTATAAATCTAATTATGAATATCATGATAAGTTACCTGGAACAAAAAACAATAGATACATTTTCAAAGATTGCTCGATTTAGTTTGATAATGGTGGCATGCTAGGTTATCTGGATGGAGAGATGATAGAATATTTCACTTTGTGGCCACATCTCCAACCTTTACAATGAAGTGAGTAATCTTGCTGTGCCAATAATAGACCTTAGATTTCGGACAAATTAGGATACGCCATTCAAAACATCATCGAAGCTTTGAAAGTAGATATGGAGGGAAGTAAAGATAGAATGATAGGAAATTTAAAGAAAATCTTGACAATTCAAGTGAAAAAGGAAAGAGAAATTAGCGAAAAGCTTTGAAAATATGTAAAGAACCAGCTATCTCAAAGAATTGTTGGGCATGCATTAGCTCTTTGATAGAAAGATATGGAATTCTTTTCCCATTTCATCGGAAGTCAAGGCAACGATATAAGATGTGACTTACCTCATCATAGAGTGATATTCAATCCAAATGAGTTTCATCCACTATAACTTTGTAAATAATGATGCCATTGGAACTTGTCTCAGTTAGCAAACACTACAATAATAATTTTTGATGATAAATTATGTGGGTTCCATATTCCATATTGATCAAGAAAAATATACAATGATAAGCTCATGGTCAATTCAAATGGACTCATGCTGTATTGTCTCCTTATCCATATAACCTATGGATCAGTTCTGCTCTGATACTATTTACTAGCAATCTAAAATTTCATTAAAAAAAAAAAAAAAAAGCTAGTCAGAAGATATTATTGGAGTTTCTTAATTCTATATAAATATCCAAAATTTATGCAATATATAGTAGATGGAATTAAATATATATTTGCATGGGTCCTCATCTAAGATTTTTTATAATTACCGAACTATTTTCTATTTCAATTCCTAAACATGTAGTCCATATATATATATATATTTTCTATCTTACACTATGTATTCCCTCTTGTAAATATCATCTTTCTCTAATAATAAAAGGATGGATGACTCCCTTCATATGCAACTAGAAAAAAAAAAAAAAAAAGAAGAATCAAAGTGAATTCTACCTTCAGTCAAATCTTAGCCAAAGTCTGGTGGAGGAATACTTTGTCTGCACTAGAGTGTTCAAGTTTTGGAAGTTACCTTAAGACATATATCAAGATTAACAAGAAGGCACAAAAAAAGCAGTTTGCTTTTGTCACTACTAAATCACATTGTTTGAAGATTGTGAAGCCTGATAAGTTAAAAAGAATTATGGATTACCTTTGGATGGTTAGCTATACCAACTTTGATTACTGAATTCAATAAAACTTGGAATTATGATGTTGCAGTAGAAAAACATTATTAGAAAAAGATCAGTGCGCATTCATCAAACCTTAATACATGCAACCCAACGTGCTTGGTCTACTAAAACTCAATGGAACTTGTACATGGACTATAATAAACAAAGTCTATAATGATGAAATTTTAGTAATACTAAGCAAAATCTATTTCTTTAAATGGTCTCTAGCAATAATTTTTAGAAATATTATAAAAGATATATAATATTACAGCAATTTACTAATAGTATTACTATGAGTTATTATATAGTGATAGTGGCTTATAGCCACTATGAAATATTATATTTTATGGTAACAAATTTAAAAATTATTATAAGAGGTCTATAATATTATAATAGTTATTTATGAATTTGACTAATTATTTTAATGTTGTGACAATATCTCATAAAGACATTATTTTCTAGTTAAATAGAACATAATTGGCAATGTACAAAATTGAGTTGTAGAATACCGACTTTTTATCAATGAAATAAATTTTGCCACCTATATATCATTGTACAACCAATAATTTTCATTGGTAATTAAATATAATTTATTTTTGTGACAACTTAGTATCATTGCCAATCGATTTGGGTCTTTTGTGAAAAGAATATTTTATCATTAAAAAATATGTATTTGAATTTTTAAAAATAATATTATATATCTAATAAATATTAGAAGTAATGAGGCTCTAACTATATACATCAACTGTTACATATTTTATTTATATTTAATAATTTTTAATGGATTAAATATGCTATTTTCAATTTTATTGGGCTAGACCTATTTTCTAAATGGGTTATATGATTAGTGAAGTTGGGTAAATTGTTGGAAAAGTATAGGTTAGGCTCAGCTTGAAATTTTTAATCTATTTAATAATAGTTTTACATATTGGTAACTATTAATTAATTAAAAATGTATTATAAATAACTTATTAATATAATGTGGGGGTGGTACTTATTAATTATTAGAAGGATGACAAATTTGAATAGAATTGATTATATATGTTTTTTTACTTGAAATTCTCTAATAGATTAAACATGTTATTTTCAACTTGGTTGATCTGATCTATTTAATAAAAAAGTTATATGAGTCAAGTAGGTTTAATAATTAGATAAAAATAATTTTTGATATAAAACTCACTATCAATATTACAAGTAATGCAGTACAACCAAGTAATGATTTAAATATAATGATTAAAAATTTTAAAAAAATTACAGGACATCCCTTAAACTTTGACCCATTTACACTTAAACCTCAAAAGATAAAAGTTTCAAATGGAATTCAAAATTTTAAAAAAATTGCAAAGAGATCCAACCATCTGTCTCCAACCAAATAGTATTAACATAAAAGAAGAAATGATTAAAATACCCTTCGTACATAGGTTTTTTTAGATATTTTTTTTCTTTTTTCTTTCAAATCCTTCCAAACCCTCTGAAACTCGTCCCAGCCCTCACGTATGCCATCTCCCACCACCATCTCTTGTCGGTCTCCACCGTCACCTTCCCTCTTGTGAACATCCACCTCCTTTCCACTCTCCTCATTGCCACCTCTTGCCTCTGCTACCACCTCCCGTCGGTTTCCATCGTCGCCTTCCCCATCATGGATGCCCATCTCCTCTCTGCTCTCCTCACTGCTACCTCTTGTCGGTCTTCGCTATCACCTCCCGTTGGTCTTCGCCATCGTCTTTTCCCTCTCGTGGATGTCTTCTTCGCTGCCACCTCCTATCGGTCTCCACCATCGCCTTTCCCCTCGCAAATGCCCAACTCCTCCCCACTCTTCTTGCTGCCACCTCCCACTAATCTCCACCGTCGCTTCCTGAGCCATCATGGATGCCCACCTCTACTGCCACCTCTTGCAGGTCTCTGTTGTCACCTTCTTCATCACAGACGCCCACCTCCTCCCTACTCTCCTCCTTGTCACCTCTCGTTGGTCTCTGTTGTCACCTTTCCCCTCATGAACACCCATCTCCTCCCTGCTCTCCTCGCTACCACTTTTTGCCTTCGGTGCCATCTCCCGTCGGTCTCCGTCATCACCTTCCCTATCATGGATGCCCATCTCCTCCATGCTCTCACTGCTACCTCTTGTCAGTCTCCGCTACCACCTCCTATCGGTCTTCGCCATTGCCTTTCCCCCTTGTGGATGCCCCCTTCACTGCCACCTCTTGTCGGTCTCTATCGTCGCCTTTCCCCTCGTGGATGCCCAACTCCTCCATGCTCTTCTTGCTGCCACCTCCCATTGATCTCCGCCGTCACCTTCCCGAGCCATTGTGGATGCCCACCTCTGCTGCCACCTCTCGTCGGTCTCCACCGTCGCCTTCCCCCTCGCAGATGCCCACCTCCTCCCTGCTCTCCTTGTTGTCACCTCTTGCTGGTCTCCACCGTCACCATTCTCCTCGTGGACACCCACCTCCTCCCTGCTCTCCTCACTGCCACCTCTTGTCGGTATCTGCCGTCACCTTTCTCCCCATCTTCATTGACGTCGACCTTCCTCTGATCTCCCTCAGTGCTTTTCAACCCATAGATCTCTGAAAAAAAGAAAAAAATAAGAAGAAAAAAAAATTGATCAATCTATGCAGGGTAAAGAAAAAAAAATTGATTTCCTTTTCCTTTTTCCACCCTTCCTTTGTTTTTATTAATTCTTCCTATATTTGTCCCAGGTTTTTTCTCTATTTTTCTCAAATTTTTCCTCTAGTTTTTCCATTCTCAGGAGTCTCAATCAGACCATGTATCAAGTTTAGGTCACACCAAAATCAAAACTTGTGGGAAGGGCATTTATGATACTTTATAAAATTTAACTTCTCACGTGACTCTCACATTATAATATTACATAACAAAGATAGGCGGCTGGGCCTCTTTATAACTTTTTTAAAGTTTTGAGATCTATTTAAAGCTTTTTTTTTCTTTTAGGGTCCAAGTGTAAATGGATCAAATTTTTCAAAAACTCATATAGAGATCAATTTAACCAAGAATTTGAAACATTTCTCTTACTTGATTTGTATTAAAAATATATAAAAAATTAAAATTACTTAAATAAAATATATAATATAAAATATTAAAAGTATTCTATATTGAATACTACTTTCTTAATTATATCATAAATAAAAAAAAGAATCATGAATTATCTGCTGTTTATCCTATAATTGATTTTGATGATTACTAAACTTTGAGTAATTATAATTCTAATCATATGTTTCAAGATTGGATGTAAGATTTTTTTAAGCATTTAAAATGAAAAATTTATCTTAAGGATAAATTCTCTGAAGATACCACGTTAAAGCACTTAAAAGAATAAATTCACACAAATTTGAATGGCTTGGTATGAAAAAAGTAAGATTAAAAGAAGATAAAATCAAATTGAAGGAAGCAAATATATTTAGATGAGATGGGAGCAAAGAAATTCAAGTTTGAAAGGTCAAAAATTGAAGAAAATAATATTAAAAAATTTTGAGTCGACTCTGAAAAGTTGAGTCGACTCCGATACATTAGCATACTTGACACGTCAGCTGAGTCGACCCAGTGAAAGTCTGAGTCAACCCAATCTCAGAAGACAGTAAAAGATAGAAGATTGAATTTTCTGTCAATAATCACTGACCTAACCCAGAGATCAACTGAGCTGATCTAGTGAAGAACTGAGCCCACTCAGAGAAAAGTTGAGTCAACCTAGTGACTGTAACGGTTAGTTTTTTTAAAACTTCAGTTTTTTGCCCAAAATAACTCCCAACGGCTAGTTTCTCTTCTCCAACAGTTCAAACTCAATCTCTAGCCATTGTCAAGCCTATTTAAAAATAAAAAATAAAAAAAAAGAGGCAAGTGGATTTATAAGAAAAAATCTTCAAATTTATGAGAGCTCTATTGAATATTCAAAAGAAAGAGAAAAGAAAAAAAATTGAGCATTATTTCAGAGAGCACTTAAGAATATTCTTCTACAACATCTTCAACACTTTCTCAACCTTTGAAAAAGAGTGATCAAGCTTCCAAAAATCAATATTTCAACCTTTTCTTCATGCATTATAAGAGTTCCTTTTATTTTTGTTTTGTGTTAAATTTATTTATCTTTGTATTTTAATTTCTTTACAAGTTTCGTTGGAAAAAAAAAACTTGGGGTTAAGGCTCGTCCAAGTCTGTAATTGGATGTTGTAGGTTTTGATTGGTTGGTCCAAAAAATCAATTGGATTTAATTGTGATCTCAAAAAATAATTATATAAAATTTTGGTTGGTGAGCCTAAAAAACCAATTTGGTTGATAGTGAGTCCGAAAAACTATCGAATAAGATTGTGGTTGGTGATCCCGAAAAATCAACTGAGTTTGTTTGTGAGTCTGAAATAATAAATATACTGTAATCAGAGGGATTATAGTGAAATTTTCAAGGAGAACTTGGAGAGTGGACGTAGGTGCGGGATTGCACCGAACCACTATAAATCTTTGTATATTTGCATTATGCCTTAGCTTTTTATTTTACTTGTTTTGTTTTCTTATCTTGCATTCATTAAGTTATTTTTGCACCACATAATCACTCAAGTTAGGTTTAAATTAAAGTACATAATTGCCTTAGAGTTAAATTTGACTAAAAATTTTAAAGAACCCAATTCATCCCTCTCCTCTTAGATAGCCATTCTTGGATAACAAGTGGTATCAGAGCAGATGCTTTGTTATTTGTTGATTGACCTAGTGATCTAGAGTTAAAGATTATGACAATCTATATAAAACTTTTATTTAATGAAAGATATTCTATAGATAGACCTTCACTATTTAATGGATCAAATTATATCTATTGAAAAGTTAGGATGAAATTTTTTATACAAGTATGCGATTATAATTTATGAAAAAGTATAGTCAATGGCTTGCACACACCCAATGCATTAATTGAGTATGATAAAGAAAAGATCTAATTAAATGCTAAAGTAATGAATTTACTTTATTGTTCATTAGACATAAATATATTTAATATAATTTCTTAATGTATTTCAGCTCAACAAGTATGGAGAAATTGGAAAGAACCTATAAGGAAGCAAATCAAAAAGAAAAATCAAGCTTCCAAGAAAAAAAGAAAGCTCACCCCAACTTATGCCTCATGGCTCATGAGGATGAAAAGAAAAAGAAAAAGAAGAAATGAAAAAAAAAGATTTGATAAAAGAGGAGCAAGGCAAAGAAGAGAGAAATAAGAAAGAGGAAGAAAGAATTACAACTTCTTATCTTATGACCAATGACGATGATGTAAACCTTGAAAATTCTTTCAATTTTACTTTTAATGAGTTGTTTTAAGCCTTCAATGATTTAATGGATGAATTTAAAAAGTTAAGATTGAAAAATAAAGAACTTAAAAAGTTAAATTTATTTTTGATTGAAGAGAAAAATAAAATATTGATTGAAAAGGAAGTTGTTTTGAAGAAAATAAAAACATTAACTAAGAAAAAGAAGAATATTGTAAATTTTGAAAAATTTTTAGTCGAAAAAAGAAAAAAACTTTTGAAATCCAAAAAATCTTTGATGGAAGATAATGCTAAACTAAGAAAAAAGATCGATAACTTAAAGCTTATGCTTGAAAAGTTTACTCTTGGATCACAAAAGCTTCAGCTAATATTAAATAATCAAAAGACTTTTTTTAAGAAAGCTGGAATTGGATTTAATCCCCCAAGAAAGTAAAAGTTTGTTAAAAATTTGTTTGGTAAAGCCTCTCTTGAAAATCATTTTATTACATGCTTCAAATGTAACAAAGTAGGTCACAAAATTACTAAATATAATTTTAAAAGAATAGATCATACTTCGGTAAAATAAGTTTGGATTCCAAAAAAAATCATATGCTTTAACTCAAATGGACTCAAGATAGCTTGGGTACTAAAAGTTAAGAAATAATTTTGCAGATATACCAAGTATCCTATGGCATAAAAGGATCAAATTCTTGAAAATGGATGCTTAGGACTTAAAATGAATGGATGGTGATATTTGGTAAAAGCTAAACCTTTCTCACATTATACCATCATTATTTGCTAAATTTATTTTGCATCATTGATTAATTTTAATGATTCTTCAGTGCTTGTAATAATCTCACTCTATGACTTGCATGCTTAAATATATTATTAAATATAATCTCTTCATTATTTGAATCATTTTACTTACAGTGAACATAAATTTTATTTAAATTCAGTATGCTCTTATAAGACTTTATATTATATTATAACTTGTGAAATTTAAAGTAAAATAAGCGTAATTGGATAATATATTACTTGTGTGCATGCCATACTTTTTGGATCTCTAGATATTTATTATCATTGTAAACATCTTATATAAACATCCTTGAAAATTAATAAAAAGTAAAATTTTAGAAAATTTAGTGTCTACTTGAGTGAATGCTATGTGTGTTTGATATTTGAATTAATTGAATGCTTAATTTGATATTAGTCTGCTCAATTGATACTTGCACTATTAAATCTTACTTAATTTTAAATGACTTTATTTGCAAAAGTAAGGGGGAGAAAAATGTAAGGCTTCTTCTCTTGAAATTAAATGAATATGCATAATTTGAAAGAAAAGGAAGAAAATTGAGAAAAATAAAATTTCTAGCATTAACTCTTAAAAATAGGGGGAGAAATGATTCTTGAACTTAATCTTGTTTTGATTGAGAATTCTAGCTAGTTGATTTGTTTTGAGAGAAATAATTTTTGAATTTCAATCATCAAATAATTATATCATATTTATCTTAATTTGAGCATTCATATGTTTTTGATTATTTGATTCGTTCATTTATACTTTGCATGGCTTGATCCTACAATTATTTTTGACAATTGATTGGAGTTAAAATGAATTTGAAACATATTCCTACTCCAAGAAATAAATTTCTAAATTTAATTTTGAAACATATTTATAAATTCGAATATGATATTGAATTTTTATTGTATATTGAAAAATCTTTATAAATTATTTGTATTGAAGTAATTTATACTCAAAAAATGAATTTAAAAAAGTAGCTCTCATTTGCTTTGACACTATCTTTGATTTTCTTGATACATTCACGATACATATTTTTTTCGATCTTAATTGACTGAAATTCATTAAGAAAAGAAAAGAATGAATATTGATGTATCTAGTATGCTTGATTTCATTATTCAAATCCTTGAAAAGCTCTATTTCTCCTAAAGCTTAAAAGTATTTTTTTGAAAATCTTATTAAAAAGTCATATTCATTCAAAAAGAGGGAGAGCCATTGGTATGTGAATTCAAGTTGATTTTTGAAAAAGAAAAGATATTTTAAGCATATTTTGAATGAAAAGATAAGTTTCTTTAAAGAAGAGATAATTGATTTGAATTGATTTAAATTTGATACATCCCTGATTTTGATATATTCTTATCGGTTTTGACTATTTATTTTAAATTCTTTCCCATAAGCTTTTTGATGCTGTCAAAAAAGAAGAGAGATAGGATGAGTATATGCTGAAAATGCTTGAAATGCTCTTAAATTGATTGTTATGCTTATGTACTTGCTTGAAATCATATGAAATGAGTATTTTGATATCAAATGTATACTTCGAATGAAGCATTCATGAAGTGTGCATTTATGTCTTTAATCTATTATTTCATGATACATATTAGCAAAATACATGAAAATATATTATTTATTTTTAATTACGCACATACTCAAAGTTTTGCCATCATCATAAAGGGAGATATTGTTGACCCATGATTGATTTTGATGATTGTCAAATTTTGAGTAATTATGATTTTAATCATGTATTTTAAGATTAGATGTAGGATTTTTTAAGCATTCAAAATGAAAAATTTATCTTAAGGATAAATCCTCTCAAGATATCACGCCAAAGCATTTAAAAAAATAAATTCACATAATTTTGGATGGCTTAATATGAAGAAAGTAAGATTGAAAGAAGAGAAAATAAAATTGAAGGAAGCAAATATATTTAGATGAGATTGGGGTCAACAAGTTTAAGTTTGGAAGGTCAAAAATTAAAGAAAAATAATATTGAAAGGTTTTGAGTCGACTCCAGAAGGTTTTGAGTCAACTTTAATATGTTGGCATATTTGGCACCCAGTTGGGTCGATCCAGTAGAAGTTTGAGTCGATCCAATCTCAGAAGACAATAAACGACAGAAGATTAAATTTTCTAGCAATAGTTATTGAGCCGATCTAGAGATCAACTGAGCTGACTTAATGAAAAATTGAGCCGACTCAGAGAAAAATTGAGCCGACCTAGTGACTGTAATAACTAGTTTTTTAGAACTTCGCCTTTTTATCCAAAACAACTCCCAACGGCTAGTTTCTCTCCTCTAATGGTTCAAACTCACTCTCCAGTTATTGTCAAACCTATTTAAAGGTGGAGAATTAAAAGAAAAAGGAGGCAAGTGGATTTACAAAGAAAAATCTTCAAATTTGTAAGAGCTCTAGTAAATATCCAAGAGAGAGAAAACAGAGGAATTTGAGTATCATTTCAAAGAGCACTCAACAGCATTCTTCCATAACATCTTCAATATTCTCTCAGCCTTTAAAGAAGAGTGATCAAGCTTTCAAAGATTAACATTTCAACCTCTCCTTCATGCATTACAAGAGTTTATTTTATTTTGTTTTGTGCTAAATTTATTTATCTTTGTATTTTGATTTCTTTACAAGTTTTTTTGGGAGAAAAAAATTTAGGGTTAAGGCTCATCCAAGTCCGTAAATGGATATTGTAGGTTTTGATTGGCTGGCCCAGAAAATCAACTGAGTTTAATTATGATCTCAGAAAATAGTTGTATAAGATTTTGATTGGTGAGCCCAAAAAATCAACTGGATTGATAGTGAGTCCAAAAAACTATCGATGTAAGGTTGTGGTTGGTGATCCCGAAAAATCAACTGATTTATTTGTGAGCTCAGAAAAATAAACACACTGTAATCATAGAGATTGCAGTGAAATTTTCAAGAAAAATTTGGGGAGTGGACGTAGGTACGGGGTTGCACGCACCGAACAACTATAAATCTTTGTATTTGTGTTGTACCCTAGCTTCTTACTTTACTTATTTTACTTTCTTATCTTACATTCATTAAGTTATTTTCGCTACTGCATATTGTAATCACTATACAATCACTCAAGTTAGGTTTAAATTGAAGTACATTATTGTCTTAAAGTTTAATTTGGCTAAAAATTTTAAAGAATCCAATTCACCCCTCTCTCTTGGATTGATGCCTCTAGACAACATCTGCTTTTAAAGTACTTTAAAAAAATGTGTACGATTATAGAAATATATTGAAATTATTGATATTTTAAAATATTTTAAATGAAAAAAATTTTAAAATATTGAAAAGAATAAAATAAAGTTATTTATTTTTATTTTTTATTAAAGAAGAAGAGAATTGAATTTTTTGTAAAAAATAATTAATTATTCGAATATGAAATATCATAATATATATATAAATGGTCATTTAAACCATGGTAATAACTTTTAATGATGCTATCTATTGCCATGGTTTATCAAATGTTGAAATAAGTTTTTTCAATAGTTTTTCGTAGTTTTTTTACTGTAGTTTTGATCGTCACTATAGATCTTTTATGCTACAATGATGCAACCATTCGTTGCGCTATCTCCATCCACTGTGTGACCAAAATAGCATCTGTGTAGGTTTACTTGTTTTGATGCACGTTGTTTGCGACTTCAAGACGAACAACGTGCATGTTTGCTCCTCTTTGAGAGTTACATTGTATTAAAAGATATTAATCTGCTGCACTTATTTTACTAGAGAGGCTTATCCAGTTATCCTTGAGCTTGCTACCTGTGACTGTGTGCCAGCCGGACAAGGAACAATGAGCATGCGTATCAAATTGGATTTGAAATTTGACCACAGAGAGTCCATTCAAAGTTTGCTAGTTCTAGTTGGCCGTGATTATAACTGTTTATTATGGACATCAAAATTTATTCCTGCACTCTAGTTTGGCTCAGAATAAACTGACACCCAGTCAAGTAGAGGAGCAACTTGGAACAAAGTATGGGGAGGGAAACTTATTAATTCTACTGTCTTGTTGAAATAATTTTATCTGGATTAGACGGAAAACGTGGGTAGGTAGTTTTCTCATGAAGTCCCTTTTGAGCCCCCTTAGTCTCCAACAACTTTCCTTATTCTAGAGCAAAAATGATGTCATAGTACGATAAAGGTGGAATAGAGTAAGATCTTTTTGAGTAGAGTAAGATGAAGGAAGGTAAATGCACCATCCCTGAGAATACAACGGCTTATACAAATTAAGCCAGGCCAGAAAGGACTTGGGTCCAAGTCTTGAACAGACTAGTTCTCCCGTTTGCAGTCCTTGGGTCTCTTAGGACAGGAAATGATTGTGGGAGGATGGGACAACCTGAGTTTTTGAGTTTTTTTTTTTTTTTTTTTTTTTAAATTTTTACTACGGATCAATCATATCTCACCGTAAAAAAAATGAACTTTAGCGATGGTCATTAGCAATGACAATTTTGCCATCACTAATAACTTTTTTTTACTGACGACCAATGGCGATCAAAAGATAAGCCATCATAAAAAAAAAAAATAATGACAGAATTTTTAGTTTTTAGCGATGATTAATGGCGTCGCTAATAAATAATAATTTTATTTTTTTTAATTTGATCGTAAGATTATTAGTGACGAAAATACTGTATTAGTGATGGGATTATTATCAACAGCTAATATCCTTAAATTTTTCCACCATCGATTTCACTCCCTGTCGACTTTTGGCTTCCTTACTATTTTTAGGATTTCCGCCCACATTTCCCCCCACCCCCCTCTCTGTTTCTGGGTTGGCTCCTCCGTCGGTGACCGATCGATCCCCCTCCCCACCCTCTCGATCTCCCCTTACTCCCCCCTGCCCTTAGTTTTTATCTTCCCCACCGGCGACCGATCGAACCCCCCTCTCCCCTTCTCTCGATTCCCTAACTCATGCGCACCATCATCCCCATCGGATTTCCTGCACCGCATCCCCTCTCGATTTTCCAATTCACACCCTTTCCGTCCACGTGCCGTCGTCTCCCACTTCATCATCCCCCCCTCGTCGGAGTCCCCACACCGTCGTTCCCTTGCCGGATCCGCCACCTGCTTTATCGGATCTGCTCTCTCTATGCCGGTGATGTCGTTTCCTTACTGGATTCGCCGTTTCTTTACCGGATCTGCCACCCTCTTGCCGGATATGCTGCTCGCTTGCCGAATCTGCTCTCCCCGCGTCGGTGACAATGTTCCCTTGTCAGATCCGCCGCCCCCCTCATCGGATCTGCTCTCCCCCTGTCGGATCCGCCATCTATGTGCCGGATCGCCGTCCCCATCTCCGCACCGCCGTTCCTACGCCCCTGGCATTCTTACGTCCGCATACCTATTCTCCCTTGCCGGATCCACTATCCCCCTGTCGGATCCGCTGTCCCCATCTAGGATCACCGTCTCCATCCCCGCACTGTCGTTTCTGCACTATCGGCATCCCTGCCCCTGCATACCCATTCTTTTGGTGAGTATTAGCGATTGCTGCAGCAGCGATGGCGGAGCCATGGCTAAAAATCCTTTTATTTTAATATATTAACTAATTTTAATTAGATAATTAATTAATGAAGTATTAATTAAATTAATTAATTAAATATTTTATTTAACTATGATTAGGTCTGGAACTGGGCCCAGGCTGGCCTGATGGACTTCGGGCCGGTCTGAATTCGGGTCCGATTTCAGGCTAGGCTTAAAATAGTTTAGACCGAGCTTGAGTCTGATTACAAGGTCCATTTGAATTTCGGACCGGGCTCGGATATATCTTTGGCCTGGCCCAGGCCCGACCCGAGCCCGACCCGAGAGTGGATCAGATATTGTCAGCCCGCATCCAACCTAAAATCAATAGTGCTCTATTCATAAAGAGACTATGATGACTGCCTGTGTGAGATGTACCTAAAGAGTCAAACGAAAGATGGAGGTGATATATTTCTGTTCTTGTTGTTGTAGTTGCAGGGCAAGCTTGGACGGTCTGTTATATTACAGGCAACTAGGGATGGCAATGGGTAGGATTTGGATCAGGTATTGTACTACCCATCTTCAAATCCGAACTTAATACCCTATATCTAAACCTTACTCGATACCCGATCGGGTAAGAAAACAGATACCCATCCCCATACCCAACGGGTTCGGAGATATCCACGGATAACCTATTTCTCTATATCCAATCCATATCCGCCCCATACCTATCCCATACCCAAAAAAAATAAACAACCAAAATAATTTTATGCATATTATCAATCAAAACAAAATTATCAATTCAACATAGAACATATAAATAACCAAAATAATTTTATGCATATTATCAACTAAAATAGAATTATCAAAATAGAATTATAAACATATATATTCGGATATGGGTTTAGACATTACTTATACCCGTAGGTTTGGATCGGATTCGGATAGAAAACAGCACTATCCATACCCGTGCTACAGTTTTCGAGTTTTATCCAAATTCAAATCCAAACCCTATTTTTCGAGTTTGATCGGGTTTGGGTAGGGTGCATACCCATCGGGTCGGATCGATTTTGCCATCTCTACGGCAACCGCTTGCAACCACCCCATGGTTAAAGTTGCAGAGGAACTTGTAATGCCTTATTTTTCAATGACAGATCTAAGCCTTCTTCTTTTCCTCTTTCCCTTGTTTATTTTGTTGGTCTCTGATTTAAGTACTATTTTTAAGTTTTTATTTTATTTTTTTAAAAAAAATTTACTCCTGGTTTGCAGTCTTCTTACTTTGCAGCCACCTTATGGTTCGGGCAAGTCCAAATGGGTCAGGGCTGGGCCCAGGCTTGATTTTTTCTAAACTCATCGGGCCTAAGCCCGACCTGAAGCTCGAAATGAATTTTCAGGCTGGGCTCGGGTATGGGTAGGGCCTGGCCTAGCTCGGCCCAGTTCCAGCCCTAACTATGATGAAGATTTTGGATAGGTAATTTTTAATTAATGATCCTTATTAGAACAGATATTACATCTTCTGAGTCTCTTTTTGCTCTTGCTTTACTCTGCTTTTTGTTTTTTTTTTTCTTACTCAATCGTCTGTTTTTACAAATTTTACATTACATAGAATCATAAACTCATCTTTTGATTAATATACATATTTTATGGTATCCGTATATTTATATATTTTTGTACAGAAAAAAAATTATGTACATTGATCAATTGACTGTTCAGTTTGGATAGTTTGAGATTTTTAATTAATTCTATAGGTAATTATAATAATCAAACGGTATGTTGAGGGTTTGAAAAAAATTTCGAACGGTATTTTTTTTTAGTTTTTATCACACATCTTTAGTCGTATGAAGGAAACTAAGAAAAAATACTGTCAAAATTTTTTTCGGCTGCTATTGCGTATCATTTGATTACCGTAATTGGCCTATTGAATTAATTTTTGAATGAAATAGGATCTTCTACACCTATTAGTTGATGATAGGATACATTTATTATGTAAGCTATTTTAAATGATAAAATAATTGATAAGCGTTTCGTCTTGTATTCATATATGCAGAATTCTTAGATAGTGTGCCATGGACTATAGTTGGATGGACTGTCAAGTAGTCGATGGGGTGATTTCTGCTAAATATAAGGAGGGTGTCAAGTACTTCTGTGATTATGCTTTTGGAAATACGACACTTTTATTTTAAGGACGGGCTCGTTATCCTTGTAAGAGATGTATCAATAGAGAAATGCTTGATAGGGATACAATAATTGCCCATTTATATAAGAGTGAATTTATACGAAACTACAAGCATTGGTACCTGCATGGAGAGATGTGGGAGATAAGTACAAGGGTTAGAAGTTAGTAGGACAGGGACACAGATAGAATGGTAAATATGATTATGGATGCCGTTAGTCCTGAATTTGACTGGGATATGAAGGATGATCTAGAAGTTGGCAGTAATGATTTCTATCATATATTGAAAGATACTGATAAACCATTGTGGTTGGGATGTGAAATACATACTGTATTATCAGCTGTATCAAAGTTGTTGAATTTGAAGACCAAGTTAAATATTACGGTCAATTGTTATGATAGGATGGTGTAATAATAAAGAAGAAGCTATCGAAGGATGAGAAGCTTGTTGGGAGTTCTATGCTTCAAAGAAAATAATGAAATGGTTAGATATGAGATACGAGAAGATAAATACATGCCGTAATGATTGCATGCCTTTTTATAAAGAGAATCAACTGAAGGTCTCATATGACGTATGCGGTGAAAGCTGATTTAAGTCGAGACAAGAGGATAGAAATCAGAAGAACATATTATATAAGGTTCTTCGATACCTTTTCTTCACTCCTAAGCTTCAGAGGTTCTACTTATTCAAAAGTACTGTCGGACAGATAAGATGACATAAAGAAGAGATTCACAAGTACATCGATACGATGAGTCATCCATCCGACAGTGAGGCATGAAAAAAATTTGATGCTTACCATCCTTTATACAATGTCTGACTAAATCTGTCTACCGATGGGTTTACACTATTCAATCATGTAGTGGCCCCTTATTCATGTTGGCCAGTTTTTATTACTCTATACAATCTGCCACCTGGGATATATATAAAAGAACATAACATCTTACATTAGTTATTTCTGGACTACGATACCTTGGTAGAAGCATTGATGTATATCTAAGGCCTCTTATTGATGAGCTGAAATTCTTATGATTAGATGGCACACGTATATTTGATATATCGAAGAAGCAGAATTTTGTAATAAAGACCGTATTGATGTGGACCATTAGCGATTTTCTTACTTATGGGATGCTGTCGGGATGGAGTACTCATGAGAAGCTAGCATATCTCTATTACATGAAGAATATAAAATTATTTCAACTTGAGCATGATCGTAAGTCCTGCTGGTTCGATTGTCATCGTCAATTTTTTTTTGAGCATCATCCTTTTCGAAAGCAGCAGGATAGTTTCAGGAGGAACAAGATAGAGAAAGACCGTGCAACTCCATACCTTAGTGGTATGGAAGCATTTCAGAGGATATCCTAAATAGATGAAGTCCAATTTGGCATACTATTTGACAAGCAGAAATCTCGAAGATTCGATAGAACTCATAATTGGATGAAGCATAGCATCTTTTGAGAATTACCATACTGATCCACCAATTTGATCCGTCATAATCTTGACGTTATGCACATTAAGAAGAATGTATTCGATAATATTTTTTATACTGTTATGGATGTCAAGGACAAGATGAAGGACAACCCCAAAGCTCAAGCAGATATAAAGAACATATGCAAGTATCCTTTATTAGAGCTGGTTTAGGTGTCACCTGGGATATTTCTGAAGTCGAAAGCATCTTACACCTTAATGAGGGAGTAGTTGAAGAATATATGTGAATGGTGTAAAAATCTTAAATTTCTAGATAGTTATGCAAGAAATCTAGCTCGATGAGTCAATATCAAAGATTGCAGGTTCTATGGGCTAAAGAGCCATGACTGCCATGTCTTCATATAATAATTACTCCCATTGGCTTTCCAACTCTATATGGAGTTATTTGACTAAGCTTAGTCTTTTCTTCAGAGATATTTGTGCTATTGAACTATCTATTGATTACATCTTCAGTCTTGAGACTAGCAGTGCAGAGATCATATGCAAGTTAGAGAAAATGTTTTCTTCTAGTTTCTTTGACTCTATAGAGCATCTCATGATTCACCTGGTGTACAGATGGATGTATCCATTTGAAAGATATATATATAGTCTCAAGAAGAAAGTAAAAAAAAAAGCCAGAGTCGAAGGTTCTATCGTGGAGGCTTATATAATAGAAAAAATTTTAATTTTTAGCCGATACTATTTTAATCCTAGTATGCAGACAAAGTTGACTCAAGTAGCTGAAATGATGATGGTGGTGGTGAGTGATCAGAGTGGGAGATATCAATATTTGTCTATCCTGCTTATGAATTTGGCCACGAGGTTCCTCATATTTTAACTAATATTGAATTACGACAGGCAGAGGCATATGTTCTACTAAATTACGAGGAGATCGATGCATATATTGAGTAAGTATCCATCATAATCTTAACTATGCAACCATTTATTACAGTATACTTATCTTATACATGTTTAGGCAATATGATGGGATACTGAGATGGGGCAACTCGAGGATAAGTGAGGAAGAAATTTTCACACAGTGCTCATAGAACTTTACAGATTGATTTTACAAATTGGTAAGCATCCATTGTTATTTCATATGTTTTAATTTTTTTTAATTTATTTTTTTTATAATATGCAGGTCATACAAGGGGGCGAATCCATACCTAAGAAGCTATGACCATTGGGTTATGGGCCAACAAAATATGTTGCATATTATAATGGCTGTAATGTAAATGGTTTTAAATTTCACATCTAGCGATATGGATATCATAAGAGCACAAGAAACAGCAGTGTGTGTATAAAAGACAGCTGGTGGGAAGAGGCGGAAAGTGATTATTATGGAATCTTCGAAGAAATAATCAAGTTGACCTACCTTGGAGATAATAGTGTCATTCTATTTAAGTGCCAATGGTTTGATAACAAGCATGGTATGAAGGATAATCCACGACATTAGCTTATTGAAATCAAACATGGATCAAAAGCATATGTTAACGAGCCATTTGTGCTAGCTTAACAAGTTATTCAAGTTTATTATACTCTTTTTCCATCAAGAGAGAGAGAAAGAAAAAAATGATAGACTATATGTAAAATTAAGTCTCGAGTCATTCATTACGTACTCAAAGAAGAAGAAGACCTCTATTTACCAGAATACTTTCAGGAAAATGAAACATCTGGAGTTTATCAGTCTTTCATAGATGCAGAGTTGGATGCTTCATGTTTTCTCCTATATGATGGCTAATATGAGGAGGTAGATCATTATGAGTTTATTTTAAAGGGCAATTATATCCAAGAAGGGGACGAAGAGGAAGAAGATGAAGAAGTGAAAGAAGAGGAAGAATCAGATGAAGAATCCGAAAGGTACCAAACATCTGAAGAGGCCGATTAGTAATGTTCGCTTGCAATGAACTTCTAGACCTTTGACTCCCTATGCTTCACCTTTAGCGAAGCACTCCTATGCCTCTCCTCGCAAAATTTCTGCTTTAGCTTGGAGACTCTTCTTCGAAGCCCCACCTCTCTTTTCTTGGACTTCTCTTTCAAGTTCAAGCACCTCTCAGCGATGGCCTCCACCTAGGCATCCAATCTTTTATATCTCACATTCGGAATGCCACCTCCGACTGCTCTCATTCTCTTGATTTTCTAATATTATTTTATTTCTTATATTGCCTTGAATCATTTTAAATACTTGTCTTGTATCATTTTAAATCTTGCATTGTCGTATTATAATTTATATAATTAATCCATGAATCTATTTATTTTTATTTTTAAAGATTATAGATCATGTCTTTCAGAGGCTGGAGCCATCACAGTCGAGGAGAAAGCTCTCGAGGAGAGAGCTCTCATGCAACCAGCTCGCATAGTTTTGCACTACACATACCATGCGGTAAACTCTAATACTTTAGATATTCTCTTTTATATTATTTTATTTTTTATTATCTAATATAACTTTCTTTATGATGTCTTGATATTCTCAGGTTTGAACAACGTGAGGTCACCAGTGACCCCACCGTCATGCGGAGCAGCATCCGACTCTCAGAGTCAGCAGTGTGGTAAAGGACCTGCCCAGCTTGCAGCACCTCTGACTCGACCGACAGATAGAGAGCTCGTCTACATTTAGAGCTACTCGTAAGTACTATATCTTCACTGAATATGTTTAAAATTTAGCTATTTTAGAGTCTAATATTTATTATTTAAAATTAATTTTATAGCACATTTAGAGAGCTTGAGGTGTCTTGTGTGGTTATCGGGATCATCTGACAATGGATGTCGGGATCGATAAATGAGTTCTCCAGTTGATCGTCGGAGGCTCGTGATGCAGTTTAGGAGACTCCTCAGGATTGTAATATATTTATTAATACATGCTTGTTTCTACTTGTAAGATTACTACCAATTCGAGACTCCTCAGGATGAGGAGGCTGGCCGTTGAACCTTTGAAGAGGTGGCCGCACGTAAGCTCCAGGATGGACTGTACAGCTTTAGGTAATTCATCATAGAGCACTCTAGTTTCGAGTCACCATTAGACTGAAAGTCTTACAAAGATCACTGGATGTGGATGGACATATCGGAGGTTCTCGATGATCGGTGGAGCACTGAGGAGTACTCTGATAGACGACAGAGGGCACGATAAAATTGGACTGCCCAGCAAGATCTGATCAAGTACACTAATGGCTCCATTGGCACACATGTTGTGGCCAATAGATTGGTAAAAATTTTGTATTTAAATTAATTTCATATTGAATTAATCATATGTATGTTTTAATTAATTTAATTTACTATTTATTTATTGTAAACACGGTAGTCTAGGAGGACTGGTGATTACTTAGATCTTAGATCTCGATAGATCACGATAATAACTTAAAATATTATTTATTAAATTTTTATATATACTAATGTGTATGGATTAATAAATTTTTAAATTGTATAGGTGGATTACGTGGAGTATCTCGTATCGTGGCATGGTGAGGACCCATCCCCTCAGCCCCTCGACCTTGAGGAATAGCTTAGGGCCACTAGAGGGGTGAGCAAGAGCAGGATCATAGGATTGGACTAGCAGGAGCAGGATCATAGGATTCGACTATAGCTTTGAGCCTCCAGCAGCTCGATACTCTTCGACGTCCTCATTTCAGAACTCGACGATCTAGATATGGGGTGATGCATATGTGGAGGAGGTCGTGCAGAGGCTTTGGAGCCAGCGGCCTCAGAACTTTCGAGATGCTATCCACGATATGATCGTTGAGATTTTTCGAGATCCATATCTACGTGATCAGTTGGGCTAGTTGTCATAGCTATTATAGCAGGTAAGTCTATTAATAATTTTCTTTACTTATTTCAAATTTTTATAGTTAGAAGCTTCGCATGTTTAGGCTTGAGTCCGAAAATAAAATTTAGAAGGTAAAAATTTAATCTAACTATTCAATTGATAGGCTGGAAGTATCTATAGCTCCGTATCATCGGATGGAATATGTAGGAATAATCTGTTCGAGAATCGGAATAATATATCGAAATATACATCTTCGTATCGACATATATGCTTTCGTATCGAAATTTATTAATAATATTTTATTTTTTTCATTACAGGATATTGGAACATCTGGCTCTCATCCACCAGCTGCTGGAGAGGACATATGGAAATAGAAAAAAGATGAGAAGGACAACGAGGAGGATCTCATATAATTTTTTTTTTGATATGTATATACTTTTGATACTTATAAAGCAGTGTAAATTTATAAAGTTATATAATTTATATTTTTAAGATAATATAATTAATTTTATATTTATGATTGTGGTAAATAATTATTATTTTATTTATAATAGATTTTAAAAAAATATAATTGCTTGTTATTATGATTAAAATAGATTTTAAAATTTTAATTATGAATTTTAAAAAATAAAAAATTATTAGCGATGGCATTAGCGACGGACAAACCATCGCTAATAGTTTTTAATTAAAATAAAAAATTATTAGCAATGGCATTAGTGATGGTAAATACCATCACTAATAGTTTTTAATTAATAAAAAATAAAATAAAAAAGTATCAGTGACGGCTTCATTGTCACTAATTATCTCTATTAGCGATGGGAATGTTGTCATCGCTAATAATGGTAATTAATGACGAGCTTATTTTTGATAAATTTTTAGCGACAGAGTTTTATCGCTAATAGTATTAATGATGGGATTCGGGTTATTAGTAACGGCGAATAGCTTTCGCTAATAACCCATTTTTTTGTAGTGTCCATATGGTAAACAAAGATCAAAAAATAAAACATAATGCAAAAGAATAGGAACCATCGACTACTCGATCCATATTGCCCTTCCTGAGTGCTTCGCCACATAAGAAGCAACCTAGTTTATAGCTCGATTTGTGTAGGTAGTTTTGATGCAGAGAGTTTTGGCATATGGTAATTTGGATGTCCCGTAGTTAGCAAGTTTTGACATGGAGGCCTATTAAACCCAACATCATGCAAAAAGAGAAATTTTTTGTGCACCGCCCGCTATGTAGAAAATCTGTCATGGAGCGCACCGCTTCATCCTATTGGACCATATAGCTATCGCTTTCCAATGCACATTTCATGTCCATAGTTTTATTTTTTCGTTTAAATTTTGAATGACGAAGATATCTCTTTTCTTCCGAAAAAATTATGACATCTTATGCTGATATTATGGCATTCTATGTTGAAATTATGACTTTTTGCACATGATGTCATAATTTTTTCATAGGATGTCATAAAGAGGGAAGGATATTTTCGTCATTAGAAAATTATCATTAAATTTTTAATGACGAAAATGCCCTTCCCTCTTTATGACATCTTGTGAAAAAATTATAACATATTTTAATTTTTCAATGAAGAAAATATCCTTATTTCTTTATGATATCCCATGAAAAAATTATGACATCTTGTGCAGAAAGTTATAATTTTAATGCAGGATACAATAATATCAGTACAGGATGTCATAATTTTTTTGAAAGAAAAGGGACATTTTCGTCATTCAAAATTTTAAATGAAAAAATAGAACTGCGGACATTAAATGGACATTAAATACACGTTGAAAAGTGATGACCATGTGATCCAATAGGACGAAACGGTGTGCTCCACATCAGATTTGCTACACCACGGGCGGTGCACAAAGAATTTCGCCATGCCAAAATGAGGCCACCGGTATTGGCTGTCAACTTCTAAGCCTTGCGGCGCCAGCAGAACCAGAAGGCATCTCTTTCTTTACTTTTATCTCTTGTGATGCCATTTTCTTCGAGCCATAAACATGGACCGGAAAAACTTGTCATCATATATGATGCTTTCACATGAAGAGGCCGGTGGCACCGAGTTACTTACCGTGACTGGGATCACGAAGAAGCGTCTATAAGTTATTATAAAGTGCTTTGATTCATTCCAACAAGCCTTCAATTGGACCATAGATAAAGATTAATTAGATATATTGCCGAGAAGCATCTGAGAGTGACTTCTAATGCAAAGATCCACTGCAGCACTCAACTCGGAAAGCCAGCACTGAGCTGCGGACACCTTTAGTGCCCAGAAACTGGTCGGAAAGATTCCATGCGCTGCCGCAGGAAATGCTTCCTTTTGACCAACAGCCTCGCATCAGCTGTTTTCCGGGACATCATTGATGAGCATCTCTTTTGCGCGTTTCTTGAAGACTTACAAATGGACAGCTAATCTCAGCATGACAAGGAAATCCATTGCAATGTGAAGGCCGAAAGAAACCCGGAAAAGATTCCCATGTGAATCAATGAAAGGGAACTCACATCAATGGTTCCATATCTAAACTATATAAGCCCCCACATGACTAGGACCAAGAGTGTAGGACAAGTGATATTCAATTTGTTTACATCTGCTTCAAAATATCAATTATGCAGGATTCTAGGGTTAGGGTAGTCAAGATTGTGGATCGTGATTCTCTTCCCTCTCTCTAGAGTTACCTTGTCTGAATTCATGAGTACATATATATCAGCTTTGAGGGATGTTAGGATGGCATATATATATATAATACTCCAAATAAATTTTGAGAGAATCATAGGAGGTTAAAGACCCTCTTACTAGAGAAAATTTTATCAAAAGGTTAAAGAATTTATAGGAATTTTTTGACGAACAAATCAAAGAAAGAAGAGCATAGAAAAAGCAATAAAAAAAATAGAAAAATGAAAGAAAAAGAATCACATAAAAAACAGCAATGGGGAACAAAATAGAATAAAAAATTAAACTTAAAGAGAAGATAGTATTGTAGAATAGTACGATTTGGAGAAGATTAAACATGCTGGCGTAAGATTTAAAATAAATATCAAAGATAAAAAAATATTTATAGAGAATTATGAGAAAAAATAATTATAAAAAAAAATTGAGAGAGAAAAAATAAATTTATTTAAAAAAATAAAGTTCAATACTTTATAAAGATGTCTCATGAAAGAGTCTTTACATGTAAAAATAATCTTTCCTCGATCTCTCTTTCTTTTTACATACTTTTCCACACTCTTCTATACCTAAAGAATACACTAAATATGTTTTTAAAGAGAGCATTATATGGATGGGATATTTGACTCATATCTGAACTCCAAAATAAAAAATCTATTAAGATACAAATTTTAAACTAATTTTGAGTAACTTTAGAAATAGAATCCTATCTGAAATATGACATATAAGGAATAATTAAATAGTCTTAAAATCATTAAAACTAATAACTAACTAAAAATACAATCATAATTGGAGTAGAACTTGATAATGAATCTCAATGAATGTTACAGCCACCCTCTTGTAACTCATCTCTTTCACGAAATTACTGCATAGTACTTCCTAATAAACGTTACTTTGTAGCTTTTCATAAATCTAGAAAATAAGTTTCGTAAAGTAACATATCATCACTTATTTTGCACAAAACATCGATTAGTTTTCATTTAAAATAGCTTACGACAATCAGTTGGCATTGTAATTATTTGGATCTAAATTTTTCGGGGATGCATCATCCAAAAATCGAGCCCAAAATTCTTAGCTGAGTGTTACTATTGCAATTTGCACAAGATTTGGCCCTACATTTATAACTCAATATTTCATAAAACTCCTAAATGACCAAATGATAGATGGTCCCCAAAAATTGACATCATTACATAAATGATGCCATGATAATAGCATGTGACTAAATCACTTTCGATCTTTTTGATGTTGACAAAGAAAAGAAAGTAAAAAAATAAAAAACTTATTTGCGTTGCACCAATGGAGCTTATCATGTTCCATCTAATGAATGAATTGGATCTATCACTTGGTCCCATTCATCCCAATCACCTCAACAACTACTTTTTGCCAGATCTAACGGCAAAATATGGCTTTAATAAAGTCATACCTATGTTACCAAAAAAAAAAGGGGTCATACCTACGACTCTCCCTCACCATCAAACTATCTTCCTATTGCGACCCCTGTAGCCTTTTATTTAACCATTATCTATCCTTTTGGATCCCTTGAAGCCATCTCTTCCTGGGGACAAAACCTGCGCCGACCGAGAGGCAAATGGGAGATGGGACCCACGGCGTTGTGATCACGCGTACCGCCTCGACGGTGATACGGCGGTGAAGCTGAAAGACTGCATCTAATCGTGAAAGATAGGGAGCTGACGCCATCTTACATCAGGACGTAACGGATTTTTAGCTCCGTGTGGGTCCATGCGGGCAGCTACCGGTCTACAGCTCGGCTCGGCTAAGAGCCCAACCAACTGCTGAGAATTTTTGATTTTTCTTTAGAAAAAAAAAAGGGTTTACTTGCAAGCCACAAAGTTCATAGTCCAGCTTGCATAGGCCTCTAACAATGATGATTTTAGATGATTTTGACATACATGACTTTATTGTAAAATTTGTACACATAGATAGTTGATGAAGACTTTGTATGCATTGCAGTATTTAAAGGATAGCTTATGATTGGCATTTGATATTATTAGCTTTGATATTAGTTTTCGAGTATATTAAAATTCATCAAAGTGTTACATATGTTGCTATTCCTCCTTGTATATGTATGATTATTTTTCATCTACAGTAGTTCCCAATAATTGTTGAAGATGGATAGTTTGTTGGTTAATGATATCATCAAAACTAGGCTTTGAAGTTATATTTGAATATGTTGCAATTAGGATTTGACTAGATGCTACATTATAGACCACATTAAGGAATAAGGCACCATATAATTTAGATTATCGATTATAAATTATCAATTAGAATTGCGGAAAATGCACGCTATGATTTAAAATATAAATTTAGTGGTTGAAAAAGAGTCACAAATATAGTTCCTTGCACATTCAAATCTCTAGGTTTTAACTATTTTTTACATACATGTTTTGTTTGTTGTATATGCTTGTTTTCATGTGCCTACCTTCTATTTATGATTTTAATAAATATGATAGTATGACACTTATGATTTGCAGGAAGATACAATAGTACAATTAGGTATACATCACATCTTAGGTGCAATGACAAATAGAAACAATTCAAGTGATTTTATATTTAGACATGTTCTAGTAAATCATATGAGGAATTTATGAAGCTTTACATAAATCTATATCAAGAATTAACTGTGTGCAATATCATCTAAAAAACTTCGATAAAGTTACATATATTAACTCTTAATGTAGCTTCTTTCATATAATATGTATCTAAAATCAAATTCTACTACTGGGTAATGCTACTAGAGGCATTCATAATTTAAAATAGATATTTGAATCACAATCAGGAAGAAATAAAGAAAAACATATCAACATTTGACACACATGAAGATATATGTCATTTTTAGCATTGCAAATTTGGTATTTATACATACTTCATAACTTTACTAAATCTTCTCATTTTTATGAAACAACAATCTCATAATTTTTTTTTATGGGCCCCCCTTTACAAGTGACATCCTAATTCAAAGCCAAAAGAATTAATGATATGTTGAGTGTACGCCATTTATGAATTATTTTCTATTTAGTAGCGAATATCCTAAACTCTCCTTCATAAAGTTATACTAACCTAATTTTTACTATTTCATTTGCACGTTTTTAAATGTAGGAGGTCACATGTCAATTAGTTTATTTTGAGTTCCTATTGGATGTTATTAATTGCACCAATACATACGATACCTAATACAATCGCTCCATGTTAAATATTTTGAATTAGTCCTCAACACTATATTTGGTTGTAAAAAGAATGATTATGATACTTCGAGCAATGCAACATTAAAGAATGCTAAGGTGCAACTCTAATATCTTCTCATTTCTTTTGGTCAAAAGAAAAAGGTTACACTGATATTTTAGCCAAAAAAGACATTGACATAGTGCAAATTCTAAATAAGCATAAGATAGAATGGCCATTGGTGCTCAACTTGAATGAAAGGCACGCAAGATTCTCTCTTTATGTTTTTTGGGTCAAGTTCTTTCCATAAGCTTCTATCAAGGGCCCAACTTTTGGAGGCTTGGCAGCTCAAGACCAGCTAGCCGAGCCAAGGTCATTTATGGCATGTGAGGTGGTGTGGATGAGAATATTCCTTTATTTCGAGCTTTTGATGCATGGAAGAAATGGGAGTGAGGGAAAAGCTGGCTTTTCTGCTCATCTCCCAAGTTCCAACGGAAACATATATACTCTTTGGATGGAAAGAAGGCTTAGAGGCCAAAACATATCACATGAATAGAACCCCTCCTTCCTTCTCTTGAACCACCTGCTGTCTTCACTCACCTCAGCTTTTAGCTACAACTCTTTCCCTTTCCTAACAACACTCTCTCCCTCCCTTCCTCTCTCTCTCTCTCTCTCTCTCTCTCTTCAAGTTGCTTCCCTCTGGGTAAAAGGTTAACCAACATGACAAGATGGAGGTGGTGAGGATTCCGTAACAAGACCTGTTGAAGAGTGGGGCTTTGGGTTGGGAGGGGGTTGATGGGTTTTATGATCATAAGTGGACCATTATCGCATGTGGACTGGGAACTAGATGCTTTGTTCTTGTTGGCTCATATTCGTGCCTTTGTACCTATTTATGTAGGTCATAAGGTGCATGCCATGAATACATGATCTGGCGTGGGATGGACATATGATAGAACTGTCTTTTCTGAATTTGGAAAGGGTAGAGAATCTTAGGTTACATCTAACAAATTAACGTATTAGGAAGAGGTGTAATATGTGCAATATGAATTCAAATATTATGAAGAATCATACTAAATTCTTCTAGGGTTTCTAACTGATAAAGGGGACATTTTTTCTGAGAAAAATTATCAATTGGTTTTGACTGAAGTGATTCATCCTATTTTTTGCACGACATCTAAAAAGGTTTCCAAGTAAAACGAAAAGAGGAAAAGAGAGTTTTGAAGCATGGCTAGATGATGTGCCAAGAATATCTCCATTATATGATTAATTCTTATATTGGGATTATAGCTAGTAACATAGTATGCATAAGAAATATTGTCTTGTGTGTTTCCAATATGTTTCCTTCTACTGCAAATTAACACCTCACAAATATAAGAAAATTCAAAGAAATCAAAACAACATATGTCACTTATATTCAACCATTAGACACATATGAAGTGTGATATAATCACTACGCAATCTGAAGTCTATAGACAGTAAGAATATCTGAAAGACAAGCTCTTTTGTGAAAATATACAAGTGGTCTCGGAAAGAACTCGATGAAGCAAGATTCAACAACTCGATGAAGCAAGATTCAACTAGTACTGTCAAATAAATGAACTGGTCCAAAATCTAGAACATTCAGTACTTCCACAGATTGTCCAAATCTAGAACTGGTCCAGCAGCAAACCCACCATCAAGCTCATTGTAGGACCGGTAGCTGCTCATCTCATGCTTTGATATGGCCGAGGATGATTCGGTGTTCCGATCATTGCTCAATCCTGTGTCCTGTGAGGCCATTGAATTGGAGAACTGCTCCAACTTGCAAGTACCCTTGAGGCCATTAGATAGAGCTTTCGCAATTGCTTGCTCCTGCTGCAAATAGCTCAAGTTGGCCGACCCCGGAAGTAAGAAATAAGGATTTTGAGCAGGGATTTGTTGGAAGAGCATTGATGTTCTCTCTTGGTTGTTGATACTAGGGAAGATGTTAGCCATGGGACTTTTGTATTGTGGATCCTCTAAGCCCAACATGGTGGAGAAGTTGGAAGGCATCGAGGTCATAGAAATCCCTCTAACAGTACTGCCACCATCTCCACCATCAATAAAGCTCGAACTAGGCGTGTTGTCAGAATTGAAATAGGAAGGATCCATGAGAGTCTCCATAGTATCATCTCCAGATGAGTTCATCCTCGCAAGCTCTGAGATTGGGCTTCTCTTGATTCCTGTGCTCTTATGAAAAACCCTGCACACAACCCATCCGTCCTGCAATCACCGTAATAAATTTAGAAGTCGACCTCAAGCAACTTGTAAGGGAGAATAATTATGAGAAAGCACAAGTACCTTTGGAGTTCTATGGTGATTATAAAATTGGGTTCTGCCTTCAAGTCTGAATTCATGCATGACCCAGTTGGTCTTCTCTCCTTTGGGAGCTCTTCCCTTGTAGAAGACCAGGGTCTTCTTCATCCCCACAAGGATCCCTTTGCCCCTATAAATCTCCTTATCCTTTCCTGTGGCCTTCCAATACCCAGATTCTGTGGCCCTATTTATCCTCACGCCTGTAGGGTACTTCTTTCCCTTCTGACAGAAGAAGTACCATTCCTTCTCTCCCATCTTAGCCTTGCCTGAGATGGCAACAAGGAAGACGCACAAAGATCAAAACACAGCCCAAAAGCCAAAATCAAAATATAAAAGGAGAGACCAGGGGTGAGAATGTTACTTGGAAGATCCCACGGTTCACACTTGTTCAAATCCACCTCTCCCATAGCTCTTGCAGTGAAGCTAGGATTCACAACCTTCTCCGAGAGGTAGTAGGTTATTATCTCTTCATCTGTGGGGTGAAATCTAAAGCCAGGGGGCAAGTCCATGCATTCCTCCTCGGCCAGTACTGGGACCTCTCCCATGGTTGCACCTCTAAAAGCCAAGTCCTCCTAACAATCAATTGATGAACGAAGGCTGAAGACCAAGACGAGGAAACAGGAGTGCAAAGAACTAAAACTCTCAGAAAGGAGGTGAAAGGAAAGAAAGAGATGGAAAGAGTTGGGAATAAGAAAGAAGATAAGAGAAGAAGAAGCCAACTTAAATAGTGGGGCTGAGATCCGTGCCAACGAAGGCACTTGCCAAACAAGCCTTCTTGGTAGGCCCACTTGGTTTTTGTGATGTGGTTGCTATTGTTATCATTAGAGTTCTTCTCAATGATAAATTTATCAAGTTTGTCGTGGTCTATCACTTTCTTTTTTATTTCCTATACCTTGATTTAGTGTTCTAATTCCCGTGGTGTAGTTTCCAGGTAATTGCTGCCCTTTGACAAAATACTACATGGAAAGGTAACTGTAGACTTTCTAGTTGTGGTGCTGTGAAGGCATTATCTTTCCAATGTAATGGATGGTTACAAACGTGTCATTCGTTTCATGCAGCTTCTATAAAAAAGTAATTCTAGAAGTTTAGACCGGATTTTTTCTTTTTTTTTTTTTCTTCCGTCATAATATACTTTCTTGTTAATCAATTACACATGACATCATACGATTGTCGATGAAAGGACGTGAAAGCAACCTAGCTTGGAATGGCTTGGCTCAGCTTGGCTTGGCTTGGCTTGGCATGGCTGTTGAGTTTGCTTTTTGTAGTACCATGACTAAAGTATTCAAAAGAATCATTTAAGTAGGTTCTGCCGGAGGCATTCAAGACACCATTTATCTAGCACGGCCTCGTGACTAGGATAGAGTAACGAGGCCTTCTTCCGCAATCTTTATGGCTTAGTTAGCTCGAATAATCATAGCCATTTAGATTAAATAGTTTTATCTATGATAATCATTTTGTAAGATAAAGCCCACAAAGTTTCCTTTCTCGCTTTCAATCCCAATGCACAACCTACAGAATTGGAGGAGGACGATCTGACGCATTTATAATTGTATATTTTTATAAAAGAGTATATGAACCGAAAAACTTCTATATCCGTCCGTCCAATTCCTTTCTAATAGCCATTTTAAAAGATAAGGACCTATATATAAGTACTCCTTCAGTAGAAGATTGGTTGAGAAAGAAAAAGTATACACCACCTAGATGGTATAATTAGATCCTGATACCCTCTAGAAAATATTTTTAACCATATTTATATTGGCTTGGATCCTCAACACATGTCTTTAATACAGGAAAGAATTAATAAACATATTTTTCCTTGATGAAAAAGAAATACATGTCACTTACCAAAACCATCTCATCTCAAAATGAATATAATATGTGGAGCGCTTGCTAGATCAAAATGAGAGTTAATAATACTCAATTATAACTGTTCATCCTCTATCTCAGTATCTGCACAAGTTGATTTCAGCACTTCTATTTTGAAGCCAATATAATTTTAATGTTTCAAGTAATTATTTATGTTTGAATAAGACTCCTAGAATTGACCGAACATAGATTAAGAGCTCATTAGTAATTATCAGGCATTTTACTCATGAGAAGACCTTTTGGTGGAGATTTTATGTCAGCTGAAAACGGGGGCACCGCTTAGGTGCCGGGTCGTCCACCGCATTGCAAGCCACCACTCATCCATTTGCTCTCTGGAAGTCCTTAAAGAAGTGGGCTTTCGTACATGGTTCCTTGACTGTGCTTTTCAAAAGGAAATGATGAGCTCCTCAAGACCTACCTTCGAACGGCAAGAAAGTAACCTCAAAGTCCAGTTCAAAGATAGGGCAAGTCTGGGTGTGATTGTACCAGTATTAATTAATGCATTGGATCCTATCAAATTTTTGCAGTTAAACGTGGGTGAATAAAAATTGTACTAGAATGGATAATTCCTTGAAAAACCCTTATGTTGCATTTTTTTTTTTCTCCCTTCTAAATATAGAGCAAGTAGAAATTTTGCCCCTAAAATTTTTCAAAATCTTATCCGATTTTCAATCATATATTGTATAAATCTTAAAAAGTTGCTCTATAATAACATACACCATTCTGCCATATACATGGCTCTTTAATTTCTATTTTGCAAGTCCAATATGAAGTATTAGTATTGCTACTACATGCAACAAAACAAACATATCTCTCCAGACACCAAACCATTAGAATATCCTATGGGCATGCTGTTTAAGATGATATCATTCAATTCTTTGCATCTTTCTTTTAAGGTCTCTTATTTGTAAATGTACCGAATAACAACCTGCCCATGCAATGTTGTTTTTGCTGAACTATAGCGGACTTAAGTATAGAATGAAAGCTACTATGTTGTGTCGTAAGGAAGTTTAGCTTGAAGGTGGTTCTGTCACAGTCCTAGTTTGAATTAACAAATTATAAATGAAATAAAAAAAATTCTTATTTTCTTTTGTTGCAATGTTTGGAACAAAATAGACAAACACGATTATCTATAGAACAAAGATTCCAAAGATGATCAAAATATAAAAGAGGAATGCTCCAAGTGCCAGAAAAAAATTGATATACATTTTCTCCATGATTGTACCATCTTATTGTAAATGAGTGGTAGATGATTTTATGTAACTTCAACACATCCTCACTATATGTTGGGTACTTTTTTTTTTTTCTCTCATGGTCAGTTGAGAAGCCATTTGAAGAAATATATCATTAAATACAAGAAAAAAACTCTTATAAATTATAGCTTGCTAGCCTATTCGGCTCGATGTTAGCCATTGCCATTCCTAAGATTTGAAATGTGATTTGATAAATGTGAATACAATTTTCAATAAAATTCCAGGGTTGAACTTAGAAAAGTATGTTGGGTAGCTGCAAATATGTGGAAATTTTAGGAGCCACTGGCCTAACTCAACTCTCCATTGTTTTGACTTGATTTTTTTTTTTTTGCTTTTTATTTCACCAAACTACGAGGGGAAACCACTTGCGGCGAGGCAGGATGGAGTTCATACCCAACTTGCAGTCGGCCTCCGGTTCAACGATTTCGGCCCGACGTTGACCGTACGCTAGAGCCGACGACCGGAAAATCCCCGCCGTCCGATCAATCATGTGATCCCATTGGCCGGTCAAGATTCAAGTTCAAGTAAAACTTTCTCTCCTCCTTGCTAGCCGTACAGAAGTCAAAATCATTAAAAATATTTTCCGTACGTACGGTTGACTTTTTTTTTCTCTTTTCTTTTTTTCCTGGTGATCCGGTCAAATGTCCGTCACGTGTGCGATTTCCCTTTAAAAGTGTTTGATTTCGAACTTCATCTCCTCTGACCAATAATAAGTTGATATCGGTTATTGGACATTCAAAATTATTGTTTTGATGGAAATAGACATGGTTTCAAATCTTTAATGGTTTATCGGCAAAACCTTGTGCTCGAGTAGCTCTTAAGTGATATATGAACTTACATCATTGAGTATTTGATATTATATGTTGAGTATGTACTTTAGCTAATGACAAGTTTGTTGAACTAACAAAACAATCAGTGCTCATCCCAGAGCACGTAGCATTAAACCGGGCTTTACCAGCCCATGGAAGGAGTGACCTGAAATCCTAGTCCACTAAGTTTTCAGACAGAATTTTATGGTGCCTGCAGTTGGTGACTGAAATCCTAGTCCAATAAGTTTTCAGTCAGAATTATTTTATCCCTCAATCTCTTTGGTTCATGAGTGGAATAGGAATGTGATTGATTGAATAATAAGAAAGAATAGGGAATGTATTTTGGTGATGGTATTTCTATTTCTTTCGGAATCAAATTGGAAGTGGGACTTTCTCCAACCAAATTGCTGAATGGAAGACAGTCATTTTTATTTTCATTTCAGGATCTAACTCCCTCCAAGCAAACAAACCTAAGAGTTGCAATTAGCACATCCATTTTAATTAACCACTAATTGTTTTTGCATTATATGTTATATGGGTATTGGAAGTCAAAATACCAATCTTGTGCTTTAACCAGTGGCGAAATTCTTTGTTCACTACCCACGGTGCAGAAAATCTGATGTGGAATGTACCACTTCGTCCTATTGGACCATATGGCTACAGCTTTTCAACATGCATTTAATGTTCATTTAATACTCGCAGTCCTATTTTTTCATTTAAAATTTTGAATGGCGAAAATACTCTTTTTTTTTTCGAAAAAATTATGACATCCTATGCTGATATTATGGCAATCTTTCAATGATCAAAATATCCTTCTCTCTTTATAATATCCTATGAAAAAATTATGATATCTTGTGCAAAAAGTAATAATTTTAATACAGGATGCCATAATATCAGTACAAAATATCATAATTTTTTCAGAAGAAAATAGATATTTTTATCATTCAAAAATTCAAATAAAAAAATAGAACTATGGATATTCAATGTGTATTGAAAAATGGTGGCTATGTGATCCAATAAAATAAAACGGTGTGCTCAATGTTAGAATTTCTACACTATGTACGGTGCACAAAGAATTTCTCTTAACCAGTGAGTGACTCAGGCTACCCTCAAGTAAATGGCAGTTGAAGTATCCAGCCCAAATGGCCCAGCTAAGTCTAGAAGAGAAGCGTTTGGTGGACACAGGACGGGGCATCTTAAGCCCTAGGTGCAATTAAGCTCTGAAACGTATGAAAAGCCATCAAATCCTTCACGTTTTTCTGGATGTTAATGATCAAAAGTTTGGCTATTAGGAAGAGTTCTCCTTCTACTTCATTAACTTATTTTTATCAATAAACATATGAGGAATATTTCATGGACATGTTAAGTAAGCATCCAGACAGTCCCCAAGAGCATCCACTGGTATTGATATTCTTACATAGCTAATCAATTGATTGAAATATCAAGCAATCTGTCAATGGCATATGCTTGCTCTAGGTTTTGACTTTTAAATGACAAGTTGAATACAAAATTTAAATTCATAAATTTTGAGCATATAATATTTTGACCATCAATGTTTTATCCAGAGAAATGTTAGACAAAGACATTAAGATCATATCATGCATAAAATGTAAACTATCTCTACAAGTGTAGAATGATCCAGTAAATTGGTAGAATGTCAAGATGGTGTGCAATATCGTGATCACTATGCAAGTTCTAGACATCCATGAGGAAATCCTAGAGAAGTTTTGTGTACCCATAATATCTAAAGTTTCAAATAAATAAACAAACAAACAAACAAATAAAATTAATATAAAATATTCTTATTTTTTAGTTGATGATGGAGGCAGAGGTGGTGCGGAGTTTGTGACAAGAAAGCCAAATTCTAGATTCATTGTTACAGGCAGCAGCCAGGTTTATGATATCTCTATCTCTAGTGTGAAGATAGGACGAGCACATGAAGGAATCAAATATGTCGAGGCTTATATTGCAGGTAGACCATACTTTCTTAGGAGGGTATTCTTTGAGTGTAATAGATTGTGTTATAGTAAAATTTCATCTTGAGATCAGATTAACTAGAGTTGGATGACGACGGCAGGATCAGCAAAAAAAGTTCTCGATCAAAGTTGGCTCCGATGAAAATCCTCCGACGCTCAAGTCAGAGTTTTAGATAATAGAGGGCAGAAGTGAGCATGTTAGAAGAGAGGAGATTTCATACCTTAGAGTCTCCTGTAGGCCTTTATTTATAGGCGAGACCGAAGAGCTATGAGAAGGAAGAAAAATTAGATGGTTAGCTTTAACTTATTAGATGAGGTTTGGCCGTTATCCTTTTCTTATCTAGAGAGATTTGTTTATTATTTTTTTCTTATCTGCTTGTCATCATTTATTTTCAGGATTTGAAGATTTGTGTGGGCTGAAAGTCAACCTTTCCTGCTTTACTGAATAAAATCAGCTCAAGTGCTTTGTTGGGTTTGCTAGCATCAAGGTGGTAACCAAACCTGAGGTATCTTCATATCTTTGTCTGCCTCATATCTTTGGCTAGTACAAAATCTCCCTCCAACACAAGCTCCCTACTTCCAAGTCCGAGTCAGAATTGGATTGAGCAAAGGAAGTACTTCAAGATTGCCAAAGCGTGCTAAGAATGTCTTCTAGTCGAGGTGATGTGTCTATAGCTTTTGGTGAGGCGAAGGGTCACATCATTTCAATGTTTGTAACTTCTTAGTCGTCGAGATCTTCATCGGCTCTACTCGCAAAAAAGTGAGGGGCCTTCGAGGATCCTATAGGTAAGCTCTCATTCATTATCGAAGTCGATATAAGAATCCTTATAGATTAGCCTTCCAAAGATCTTTTTAGGTTAGCCTTCATTTCTTATGTGACTAAGATCTTTATGGGCCGTTGACTCACTACAAAGGAGAGACCTTTGGGGGTCCTTATAGGTTAACCTTCGTTTCTTAGTCATTGAGATCTTTTTTTCATGTTAGTTGGATTGGTGAGCATTGGGGGTCCTTATAGATTAACCCCCACCTTTCGTACGACTAAGATCTTCCTAGGTGTTAGCTCACTGAAAAGTGAGCATGACCTTCGGAGGTTTTTATAGGTTAGCCTTCGCTGCTTAGCCACTAATGTCTTGAGTTGCAAATCTACATACAAAAGATGAGAGAACTTGTCGGATAGGCTCTAGCTGGATCTTTCGATTTTTCAATTAAGTCGAGCTTTGGAGTAAAGAAAATGATAGATAATTAAACTTATGTTACCTCATTTTTTATCGATTTGCTTCTAGTCAACCTTCATTAGTTGGTGTTCTCAAATCACTTTATTTTGACTTTGGGAGATTGATCTTTGGAAGTTCGGCTTTCAGGAGTTCACTTCTTCGGAAGTCGACCTTTGGAGGTCAATTTTTGGACGATCCACATCAAAAACTCAACCTTCTTTGATCGGCTTTGGGCTTCATCTTGGCATGGGCTTTACTTTAACCTTGGTTCTTCATCTTGATTGTTAGCCTTTTGTTTGATAGCCCGACTTTGGTTTGCTCAGATTTATCTTTTGATGACTTTGGCCTTCTGATGATATTGGCCTTTTGAGGCTGGTCTTCTAATGACCTAAGCCTTGGATTGTCTTTACTTTAGCTTGGATACTTAAGGACCTGTTGTCTTGCAAAAAGAAACTAAAATAATAGATGGTTTTGCCTTGTTCTGTGCCTTAGTTTGGCCTGGATCCTGACTTTGAATCGGCCTTTGATTTTGACTTCAGATGAGCCTGGATCTGGGCTTTAAATTGGCTTTGATTTCACCATCGGATCTGCTTTAATTTGGATTTCGGATCGACTTTGATTTTGAATTTGGATCTATCTTGATCTGACTTTAGATTAGTCTGGACTGGGCTTCAAATTGGCCTTAATTTTGTCTTTGGATCTATTTTAATTTGGACTTCAGATCGGCCTTGATCTAACTTCAGATTAGCCTAGATCTGGACTTCAAACTGGCCTTTATCTGCATTTTGGATTGGTCTGGATCTAGCTCGGATTGATCTAAATCTGGACTTTGGATTAGCCAAGTTGCTTAGGTGGCCTTAACAGATTTTCTGTCCTAGGCCGAGATCTCCAGCACTAACTCAGGCTCGATCTAGCTCAAAGTGAAGACTGGGTCCCACTTAGGATTTTTGAATTCATTCTGTGCCAGCCCGAACCATGTGCACGACTTCGGCTCTATTAGATTAGCTTTCTCGAATCACGCCTCAATTGCTGTCGGTCCAAGAAGGCCATTTAGCGTCAATGCTTTGGCAAAGATGGGGATAATGGTCATTCCAACAAAGAGTTTGGGCTGCTATGTGCATTGGCTTTGATGCCAGCATCACCAACGATGTCCATGGCCATATCGGCGGAGAAGCCGATGAGACCGCAGGCAAGGTCAGAATAAAGGTGGGCATAGCCATCGAAGAGGTAGTATGACTTAGCTTTAGGGTTGATTTCAATACTGATGACGACCATGATGATGAGGCCGTACATCCCTAAAACTCCTGTCATGACCATCGGCACAATCAACTTCATCACCAACTCCGGCCTCATCACCCTATCGAGGCTACCCCCACCCCACTCTTTGCCATCCTGTATGCCGCTCCCATACAGGAGAAGATGGGGGCGAGCATGGTGCCAAAGAAGCCAAAGAAGGGTGCTATCTCATCACTACTAAAGCTAGATATCTTCAAAGGTGCGATGGTTAAGAGGCGATCGATGTGACAATAGGGCAGTAAAATTGGGCGAAGCTGGGTGAGATCGGCGACGTCGGTGAGCGCGACAGCTTTGAAGGCCCAGAACCTGGGTGAGATCAATTATGTTGGTGGGCACGACAGCTTTGGAGGCTCAAAACCTAGGCAAGATTGGTGATGTCAGTGGGCTTGACGGCTTCAGAGGCTCCTGTGGGTGGCTTCAGTGCTGACGGATGCTTGGTGTACATAGGGGGGACTTCTGTTGGACCTGCTTCAGGGTCAATGTGGGTTGCACCGAAGGGCCTCAAGCCCACAATTGCTAATCTCGATGCTATCGGAAGTCAGATGCATGTGTGGAGAGGAGCTCGAGGCTTGAACCCAGTGAGCTCAGATTTGGGAGAGCCCGACACCATCGAAGGTGAAGATCAGCATCTCCACGGGAGAACTTCAGAGCTGAACGTGTGTACAGGGAGTGCGGTGCTGCCCGTGGACACGAGGGTGGGCCCCAGGGACGCCCATGGACGATCCCGATGCCTGATGGAGGAGTGACATGGGTGCGAGCAAGTTGCCCGATCTCCCACCCTACTTTCCTCTATTCCTTTCTCTCTCTCCTTTATTCTCTTCTCTCTTCTTTTCTCTCTTTTTTTTTTACATCACCTCTTAAGGGGTGACATAAGGGGTGGAAATCATTGCATGCACCAGGTTCAAAGGTCGCCAATGAGGGATGAAATGGGAAAAAGTTATTGTCTACATTAGGTGCGAGCAGGGGAGACTTCGAAGTCTCTTATGGGGGGAGGATCGTGGCCTTGACTTGGCTGCAATCTTGGCTCAGATTGGAGATTCATCCTGACTCAATTTTGGGTTTCATTTTGGCTTGGCCTCGAATTTCATCTCAACTCATGTGCTCAAGGATCTAGGGCCCTGCAAGAAGGAATTAACATAGAATAATAAATGAGGGCCTAAGAGCCTTTTACCGTAAAGGTTTTTGAATTAATGGCATCCCTCCCTCTTGAGCCCATTCTCTTAGAATGTCTTTGCTCCCTTTTTTGTTTGGATTCTCCTTTTTTATCTAGATATTGTAATCTTCTTTCTTGGTTGGATCTTTGTTTAGACCCTCTTTTCTTGTCTGCATCCTGTTAAGAATTCAATTTAAAATTTTGAATATAAATAAGGAAGTAAAAATGATCCGAGAATTGAGGGAGTCCCATAATCTTCTTCATCTAAAAGTTGTGATCTCCTTCCCTATCTGGTGCCCTCCAATTTTGAGCCTGACTGGGATGATCCATTGGGGGGGGGGTAGGGGGGATGTTAACTAATCTAATCGATATATGGCCAATTTGCAGGTAGTCATATTTGATCGACATCGGCTGATCTGCAGATGGTCGACCCTGATTTGTATTGGATCATTCTGCAGATGATCAAATTCGATCGATGTTGGAATAGTGTGATGAAACTTTTTCCATTAAATATTTGCTCCTTCTCATGAAGGAGCCTGTCCCTTTCTCTAGTACCAATCTGTTATAGTAGAATTTTATCTTGAGATTGGATTGATTGAAGTTGGACGGTGACGATAGGACCTAGGACCTACAAAAAAAATTCTCAATAGAAATTGGCTCTGGTGGGAATCCTCCGATGCTCAAATCAGAATTCTAGATAATAGAGGGAAGGAGTGAGCATATTGGAAGAGAGAAGATTTTATATCTTAAGATCTCCCATAGGTCTTTATTTATAGACGAGACTGAAGAGCCGTGAGAAGAAAAAAAAATCAGATGGTTAGTCTTGACTTATCAGACAAGATTCGATCATTATCCTTTCTTTATCTGAAGAGATTTATTTGTTATTTCTTTCTTAGCCGCTTATCATCATTTATTCCTAAAATTTTGAAGATTTGTGAGGGCTAAAGGTCAACCTTTCCTGCTTTATCGAATAAAATCATCTCAAGTACTTTGTTGGGTTTGCTAGCATCAAGGTAGGATCGAATCTGAGGTACCTTTGTGTCTTTGTCTGCCTCACGTCTTCGGCTAGTATGAAATCACCCCCCAACAGATTGGATTTTGAGATAGACATAATTAGATGATGGGCTCTCATTGCTCTTGAATATTTAAAGAATCACTAGTAGCTGGACTTCATTCTATGCTACTCTTGCATATCATAAGGTGACCAAAGCTGCGGACTTTGTTATTTTTATTGTTGTTCAGAGCATTTGGACAGCACTCTTTGAATGGATCATGTGATTGTCTCATTCAATTTCGTGATATTTTATTATCTAATGGGAGGTTATTAACTACCCATTTTAATCTGAAAAAAAAATTAGAGTCTAAAATCTCCACCACTTTCCTTATGCCTCCCTTGTTTCTCTTCACACGATCCCCATGCCCCTCGCATTCCTTTCTCTTAACGCATGCCCCAACAATTTCTCTCTCCCTCGCTACCTAACTCAGAGCCCTAATTCAAAAGTGATATAGATATTATCTATTTGGATCTATTTTTATATTTAAATCAATTTAAATATAAAAAAAATTAGAAGATCTCACTAATATCTGAATCCGTATCATATCCGTAAAAAAAAAATACATATCGATATGGATAGATAATTATCTGATTTGTATCTGAATATTTGAATCTATATATAACACTATATAATTTTATATAGCATTTATTAATTTTAAAAAAAAATTACAATCATATAAATATATTATTAATATAATTTAGCATCCATTTAGTAATATTTTTGATTCTATAGATATAAAGTTAATTATCTAAGTTATATCCATAATTATATCCATACTTTTGGTATCCGAATTGTATCTGTATCCATTTAAAATAAATATAGATATGAATTTTTACATTCGAATAGTATTCATATCCGTATTTGTATTCATCAAATAAAACAAATATGGATATGGATATGCTAGTATCTGATCCGATTTTAGCCCTATAATCTGATCTTAATTAGCTTTCTCATGTGCTCGATGCCTCTCTATCCAAGCTCTCTCCTCTTAGAATAGAAATATGAATCGAGTGTTTAGACAATTTGGCAATCTCTATTTGCATAGGTCAAGATATCAGGACTCAATTTCAAGTGGAAACTCGAGTAAGGTAATTCCTATTATATATAGTCTCTTCTTATTGTGATTGATAGTATAAATTTTGGTGTGTATCTTGACAATTTGAGTGTTAGGAGAATGATTTATTGCAATAGACGACCCACCACTATAAGAAATTTGACTATTAGCAACGGCTAACTGCCATAGCTAATGGTCATTTTAGCATCACTAATAGGCACTATTAGCCATCACTAATAGTCATTTTGTCATCACTAATACTATTAGCGATGGTATCCCGTCGCTAGTTGGTGGTCGAAAAAATTCTAGTCGCTAATTACCTTTATTAATAATGGACATACTAGCCATCGCTAATACATGTATTAATGACGGCTAAAATCTATCGCTATATATTTTATTATTTTTAAATAAAATTTTTAAAAAAATTAGCGATGGTTTTGTTATCGCTAATGCCATTGCTAATAAGTATTAGCAACGGCAATACCGTCGCTAATACCATTAGTGATATTTAATTTTATTTTTTTAAAAAATCTATAATAATATTTGATTATTAGCGATGGCTAAAGTCGTGGTTAATGCCATCGATAATAGTTAATTTTATTTTTTTAAAAAAAATTATAATAATATTTTTTAAAATTTATTTTAATTAATCACAATCAATTATGGTTCCTAGTGCACCTGTTAAAATTAAATCCAAAGATAATATGACAATCATAAATTAAAAATTAATTATATTATATTATATTAAAAATATAAATTATATAAATTTACAAGCAGTATATTTTTATACATTGAAATAAAAAAAAATCAACCCAAATCCTCCTCCTCATCCTCCTGCTCCTCTCTAGTAGCTGGTGGATGAGAGTCGGATGTTCTAACATCCTGAAATGAAGAAAAATAAATATTATTAATAAATTTTGATACGAAAGTATATCTTTCAATACACTCATCTGATTCTCAAACAGATTGTTCCTGTATGTTTCATTCAATGATACAGAATTATAGACACCCCCGGCTCATCAATTGGATAGTTAGATTGAATTTTTAACCCTTAGATCTCCTTCCCCATCTCAAGCCTAAATATGTGAAGTTTCTAAATATGAAAACTTAAAACAAGTAAAAGAGTTTACTAATAGAATTATTTAATATGAGGGTTGGGACAATGAGCCCAACTGGTCGTGCAGCTGTGGATCTCAGAGAATCTCTACGATCGTATAGCGAACGACATCCCAAAAGCTCTGAGGTTACTAGTTCAGAAGCCTCTGTACAACCTCCTCCACATGTGCATCATTTCAAGTCCGGAATGTCGAGGTCTGTGAGAATGTTGAAGAATATCGAACTGTTGGAGGGTCAAAACTATGGCCGAATCCTATGACTCGGCTCCTACTCACCCCTCCGATGACCTTGAGCCATCCCTCAAGGTCAAAGAGGGACTGAGTGGATTGGTCATCGTCGTGCCATACAATGATGTACTTCGTATGATCCATCAACATAGTTCAGAAATACATTAGTTCTAATATACATATCTAATTTTGTAACAACTTAATAAATGCAGTTTGAAATTCTTACCATGATTTATCGCAATCTAGAATTTAAATAATCATCGATCCTCCTAGACTGGTGTGTAGCCTCCCATAACTATAGCTAGCCTGATGGATGATCCAGTTGTCATGTCTACAATAAGTAAATAAAAAAATTAAATTAATTAAAACATACATATAAGAGTTTTTACAATTCTAGTGAAGAATTTTGGTATAGATTTCTTACCAGTCTATCAACCATAATATATGTGTTGTTAGAGCTGCCCGTGTGTCTGATTGGATCCTGTTGGATGATCTAATTTTGTCAGACCCTCTGCCGCCTACTGACATACTCCTCACTGCTCTCCTGATCGTAGAGGGCCTCCCATACGTCTGCCCATATCCAGTGATCTCTATAGAACTTTTAGTCCGATGGTGATTGAGAATCGGAATGCTTGATGGTGGATTGCTGTAGGCTGTGTAACCCATCTCAAAACCTATGTGTAGTCATCTACTCGAAGATCGAATAGCCAGCCTCCTCATCCTGAGGAGATAAGAATCGATAGACTCCTGCAAGTAGAAGTAAGCATGTATTAATAAATAGAATACAAACCCACCATGAATTATTAAATTAAACATCTTTGACTTACCAGAAATATCTCTCAGGCTGCATCACAAGCCCCTGACGGTCAATTGAAGAACTCATTCATCGGCCCCGACATCAATTGTCAGATGATTTCGATAATTACACGAGGAATGGAGCTCTCTGTAAATATGCTGCAAAATTAATTTTGAATAATAAATGTTAGACTCTACAATAACTAAATTTTAAACATATTTAGTAAAGATATAATACATATGATCGGCTCTGAATATGGAAGATCTCTCTATCCTCCAACTGAGACAGAGATGCCGTGAGCCAGGCAGGTCCTCTACCATGCCTCTGTATTTGGGAGCTGGTCGCTGGTGCATGTGACTGTGGGGTCATTGGTGACTCTTTGTTGTCCGAACCTGAGCGTAAAACATCTGATATAAAGAATGTTATATTAGTTAGCAAAGGATAAAATAATTTAAATGAAAATATTTAAAATATTAGAGTTTATCGTAGGGTGTGAGAGGTGCAGAACCCTATGAGCTGGCCATATGATTGCTCTCTCCTCAAGAGCTCTATCCTCTGCTGGTACGACTCTGGCTTCTAGAAGACATGATGTATAATCTCTAAAAATAAAAATAAATAGATTCACCAAATTAATTATACAATTATGGATGGTAATGCAAGATTTAAAATGATTCAAGAATTATATACTTAGCACTACTCATTAGTCTCTTCAGATGTTTGATATTCTTCGAATTCTTCTTTCGATTCTTTCTCTTCTTCCACTTCTTGCTTTTCTTCCACTTCTTCTACCTGTTCCTCTTCTTTCAATTATTCTTTTTTCTCTTCTTCTCTTTCTTGGATAGGATTGTATTTTAAAATAAAATCAGTTGGATCTACCTCCTCATGTTGGCCATCACATACGAGAATTTCTGGAGCATCCAACTTGGTATCTATTGAAGACCAATGGAACCCTAATGTTTCATCCTCTTGAAAGTATTCTAGTAATTGGGACTCTTCTTCTTCTTCTTCGGGTGTATAATAAATGGCTTGAGACTTAACCTTACATATAACTCGTCAATCTTTCCTTCCTCTCTCCCTCGATGGAAAAAGAGTATAATACACTTGAGTAGCTTGTTGGGCTAGCACAAAGGGGTCATTGACATATGCTTTTGATCCATGTTGGATTTCAATAAGCCTGTGTCATGGATCAACCTTTATATAATTGTCGGTATCAAACCATTGACACTTAAACAGAATGATACTATTATCACCTAAGGGATAAGTCAACTTGATCACTTCTTCAAAGATTTCATAGTAGTCACTCTTCGTCTCTACCCACCAGCTGTCCTTTATACATATATCACTGTTCATTGTACTTTTATGTTCTCCATATTGATACATGCAAAATTTGAAACTATTTACGTTACAACCATTATAATATATCATGTATTTTGTTGGCATGTAACTTAATGGTCTTAGCTTCCTAGATATAGAATCATTGCCTTGCATGACCTGCATATTATAAAAAAATAAATTGAAAAAAATTAAATTAAATAAAATGACAATGATTGCTTATCAGTTGATGGAACCAGTATGCAAAGTTCTATGAGCACTGAGTGAAAATTTCTTCCTCGTTTATCATCGAATTGTCCCGTCTCAGCATCTCATCATATTGCCTATACATGTATAAGATAAGTATAGGATGATAAGTGATTAAAGAGTTGAGATTGTGATAGATATATACTCAATATATGAGTTGACCTCCGTATAGTTTAGTAAAATATTTATCTCTGCCTGTCAAAGTTCAGTATCATTTAAATACGTGATTTAAATTTTACGATTGGATCGTTCATACATGCACGATTTGAATTTTATGATCATCACTGTACAAATGATCAAAATAATAGCAAAGATCATTTATCTAAAAAATTATCTTATAATCAGATGTCGTTTAGCCTTTTGATCATTCATTTTTTATTTAATAGTCCAAATCATTCCGTGCCAAATTGACCATGATAATGATATCTGATTGAAGTAAAATTTTGATAGTATGCTATAAATATCACTGAAATCATCATTGCAAGTTTTTGAATTCATCGATGGTCTCTATCATTAGATCATCATACGATCATTTGTGACCATCGAAATCAAATTTTATTGATCGACATAGCTAGGGCTACCAGATTGAGGCAGTCTTTTGTGACGATACTCTAACGATAATTATTTAGATAATGAATGGTGAAGATAATTATTCACTATTGCTACTAAGTTAATAAATAATTTTTTTATTTTTTACGAGGGCAATTTCGTTGCTAATAGTGCCATCGCTAATAATTTTTTAATAAATAATTTTTTTTACTATCGCTAATACTCTTTTCATTGTTGTTAATAAGTTTAGTAAATAAATTTTTTTTATTTTTTATGATGGTGAATTTCATCGCTAATAGTGCTGTCGCTAATGATTATTAGCGACAACATATTTTGTCGTTAATAATCTTTTGACCGTCGCTAATAAATTTAATAAATAATTTATATTTTTTTTACGATGGTAAGATCAATCGCTAATAGTACAGTCACTAATGATGATTAGTGCCATCGCTAATAAGTTTAATAAATAAATTTTTTTATGATGGCTTATTTTTTGATCTTAATTTTTTATCGATAAAAATGATTATTAGAGATGACAAAAATACCATCGCTAATAGCTGTCAGTAAAAATATTATTGACGATGGAGATATTACCATCGATAATGTCGTCGCTAATAAAAACTATTAGCGACGGCAGAAACGCCACCATTAATGACCATCACTAATACTTTAATTTTTTTTAGTGCACAATAAAGTTATTATCTTTTAAAAAATAAAGTTCTAATAATATATTTCTTGAATGATTGTCCAGATACACTAAATTATCTCAAGAATTTCCAATGATGTAATCTCCATAAAGATTTAATTTTAGCAGTTAAATTGTGTTTTAAATTACTATAAATTGGTTTTCGGGTTGTCCATGGTCGGATTTCAAGTTTCTGATTATTAGATCTATTATATTATATTTCTGTGATTGAGTTTTTGCAAAATAGAAAATTTCGTGCGTTAGCTTTATAGCATTAAACTTCTCACTATCAAATTCTTTATGCCATCTTCTGTCACCCAAATTCTACACATGGTAAATACTATATTTTCTAAAAATTAATTTCTACAGAAGTAATGTTACATATTAATTTCTAGTTATTTAATATTTTATTTCTTCTAACTAATTCCTGCAAAATTACATTCTGCATATTAATCTCTGATTTATATATTCTATATGCTGTTATTAAATTCTGAAAACTACATTCTAGAAACCCCAAATTTCTACAAAACAACATTTGAAACAAATTTTCTATACCATCTGGAAAATACCAATTCAACTTCTAGTGGGTTACTTTTTGGGTGGTAGCTAGATTTTGTTTGGGGCTCAACATGAATCTTTATGATCCTAAAGCAACTCTTTTGTTCTTATAAATAAATTTAGAAAAAAGGAATTGAGAGCTCGATGGATTTTAGAAATTATTTCTATCTTGATAATTTTTTATGGGTTGTAAGATTCTGGAGGAATAATTCTAGAGTATTTGGTCTGATTTGATATCTAGTTTGCAAGATAAGTTACTTTTTGCCTTCTCTAGTGTTTTTTTATAAAAATACAATGGCATGAGAATATAATTTGAACTAAAATTCCTAGTTATTGCATGAAGAATATCATGTTTTAAACAATAAGAGTATGGTTTCTGCTTAGTTGCTTATAAATCTCTTAAGCATGTAGATAAACATGATCAACTATAAAAAAAATAAAGCAAATTGTTAAATTCATTCATTGCAAATGAACGCATGCTTCTGGAGAATGGAGAACTTTGAGAAATTTAATGAATTATCTATGAATTTCTTATGCATACATATGAATTAGATCAAGCTTGGAAGATAAATGAATATGAAAACTACAAAAAAAAAAATATTTTGGAGAAAGGAGAGCTTTGTAAATAATTGGATAAATTATGTTTCTAGTTCATAAACTAGGTCTAGTTTTCTTAAAATATTTTTAAACTACAAAAAGCTAAAGTTTAGTCTCTATACTTTTTGAGCTGTTTTAATGTGGCTCTTTTTTCATATTCTGACCACTTTCTCTCATCGAAAATTCTAGTTGGTGATAATCAATGCTTACATGGCGAAGAATGTCTAATAAAGATGATGTGGCATAGATAATATGGTATATGAGTGATGTCGTGGCATAATAGATGAAATTTCTTATTTTACTGATATGGCATGAATAATGATGTGATATATACTATGAAGTTTTGCTAAAGTATCTGATCATTGAGTGACATGTTAACATTTATAGATGATGTGACACAGATGATGTGGCATAGATGATGATATGGCATCTATCATAAATTTTTTAAAATTATCCAATCCTCGATTGATAAATCAGCATTCATAGATGATGTGGTACAAATGACATGAGATGAATAATAATGTGGCATCTATTGCGAAATCTTTAAAAAATATCCAATCATCGAGTGACACATCAGCACTTATTGATGATGTGGCATGATGATGATGTGGCATTTAATATAGATTTTTTTTCAAAAGTATCCAATCATTGAGTGATATATCAGCAATCGAGTGCCATATCATCATTCATGACACATCATCACCCATATACCATAAATTATATTTTTTATCCTTTAAGTTTCATAAATATTCTTAAACGATCCTTATACTTAAAAAAACTTTAATTTGGTCCTTTGCTTTTCTAATATGATTTAGTTTAGCCTTTCCAACATGATGGCAGAGAAGGTGATGATTTTGAGGCGGGATGAGTCATTGGATAAATTTAAAAGGCTGAAAATGATAGTAGTATTCAAAATAGGGAGTATGGTTTGGACCTAAAGATGATCTCAAAGCATATCAGATTCAAAGATTTGAAGACTACTATTATGAACATAACAACGATAATGAAAAAGTATGCAGGCTCAGCATTTTCAGTTTTGCCGTTGCCGAGCTTGCTACCATTGCCAAATTCTCCTTGAAAAAGAATAAATTGATAATCATAGAATATACAACTAAGGATCTCAGACATCTGCTTTGATTGGAGTAGAATAGATCCCCTAATTAGGATATTAGCTATAGGTTTATAGTTTAAAAAATTTTTAATTAGGTCCCCTGATTTTTAAATATGATTTAATTTAAACTAATATGATTTCAATAGTTAAAACTAATATAAAGAGATAATACATAAACTAAAATAGAAAAAATTATTTTGATAATATATTATTATATTATCAATTTTACTCCATCTTCAATTATGCTCTTAATCTATCCTCTTTTTCCTCCTATCTTGCATCAGAATAGATATAAATATATACAACAAAAAATATTTATATCATCATGACTCATATATAATACCCAATCATATGTATATAATGGACATAAATAGATACAAGGCAAATATAAAAAGTTTGATCTAAATCAAAGAAGAATGAAAGCAAAAGAGGAAAAATAAAAGAGAAAAAAAAATAATTTATACTTTTGATTTATTTGTTCCTTTGGCTTGCCTATGCTATTCTAGTCAAAGTAAACGCCTGAGATCCTTAGTTGCATAGTCCATGATTATCAATTCATTCTTTTTAAGAAGAAAATAAGTAGCAATAGCAATCTTAGCAATAGTGAAACTGAGAACATCGAGCCTGCATACTTTTTCATTGTCGTTGCTATATTCATAATAACGTTCTTTAAATCTCCGAACTTAATATGCTTTGAGACCATCTTCTGGTCTAGAACTAGCAACCTTGTTTTGAGTATTGCTATCATTTTTGACTTTTTGAATGCAACCAATGGCTTGTCCTACATCAGAATCATCACCTTCTCTACCATCCTACTAGAAAGTAAACTAAAGCACACTTGAAAATCAAAGGGCCTAATTAGAGGTTTTTTTTTTAAGTATAAGAACCATATAAGAATATTTATAAAACTTAGAGGATGAAAAATATAATTTATTATATATGAGTGATGATGTGGCGTGGATGATGACGTGGTATATGGGTGCTAACGTGTTGTTGATGCATCATGATTAGACACTTTTGAAAAAAAATTCATAGTCCATGCCACGTCGTCACTCATGCCACATCATTGCTCATGTGCTACATCATCTATGCCACATCACTTATAAATATTGACATGTCACCAAATGATTGGACACCATCAAAAAATATTTATATTAGATGCCACATCATCATCTATGTCATGTCATCATGTATATGCCATGCCATCTATGCCACGTCACCTATGAGTGCTGACATATACTCGATGATTAGATACCTTCAAAAAAAAATTACACATCAGATGTCACATCATCACCCATGCCACATCATCATGTATGTGCCATATCATCTATACCACGTCACCTATGAGTACTGATATGTCACTTAGTGATTGGATACTTTCGAAAAAAATTTCATATCAGATGCCATGCCATCACTTATGTCATATCAACAAAATAAAAATTTTCATCTATCATGTCATGTCATCTATATCATGTCATCTTTGTCAGATATTTTTCGTTATGCAAGTACCAATTATTGCCGGCTAAGATTTTCAATGAGAGAAAATATTCAAAATCTAGGAAAATGACTATATTAAAATGGTTCAAAAAATACATGGACTAAACTTTAGCTTTTTGTAGTTTAGAGACTATTTAAAAAAATTAATTTAATTCAAAAATCAGAAATATAATTTATCCTAAATAAATTTTATGAAAGAAAATATACACTACAAAAAAAAATAATTTTTAGCGATGGCCATTAGCGACGGTAATTTTACCATTATTAATAATCCCTTTTACTAACCACCAATGGCGACCAAAAAATAAGCCGTTGAAAAAAAAAATATTAGCGATGGTATTTTTGATTTTAGCAATGGTAATATTACGTCGCTAATAAGTAATAACTTTATTTTTTTAAATTAGACCGTAAGATTATTAGCGACGGAAATACCTTATTAGAGATGACAATGTCCATCACTAATAATCATTACCGATGGCATTATTAGCGACAGCTTTCCACCATTGCCAATAATCCTAACTTTTTCTCCAACTATTTCACCCACCCGCACCACCCCCCCTGCCCTCATTTTCCCCCACCTGATGATTGAGACCTCCGACCCCCCTTCTCGACCCCCAACCCCCCTCCCCGGCCCTCTTGGTTTCTGTGTTGGCTCTAATGCCAGCAACTGCCCTCATTTTCCCCCATGCCTCCCCCGTCCTCATTTTTCTCCACCCGATGATCGAAACCCCTATTTTCCCAAACCCCCTTCCCCGAGCCCTAACCCCCCTCTCCAGCCCTCTCGATTTCTAGGTTGGCTCCCCCGCCAGCAACCGTCCTTGTTTTCCCCTACCTTCGGCCCTCCCCCACCCTCATTTTCTCTCACCCGACGATCAAAACCTCCATTTTCTCCGACCCCCCACCTCAGTCCTCTCAATTTCTAGGTTGGCTCGCCCGCTGGCGACCACCCTCATTTTTCTCCTCCCCGATCCGCCACCCTCATTTTCCCCCACCCAACGATTGAGACCCCCGATCCCCCTCCCCGACCCCCAACCCCCCTCCTCGGCCTTTGTTTTTTCCTCTTGATTTTTGGGTTGGCTCCCCCTCCAGCGATCGGCCGACCCCTCCCCCCCGTCATCGATTTTCATCTCCCCCATTGGCGACCATGACCCCCCCTCTCCCCCTCTCTCGGTTCACCAATGCCGCCTCTCCCTTCACCGTTCCCGTGTCGTCGGAGTCCCCACACCGTCGTTTCCTTGTCAGATTCACTGCTCCCTTGCCAGATCCACTCTCCCTACACCAGATCCATCGTTTCCTTGTCGGATCCGCTGTCCCCTTATCGGATCTATTGCCCCCCTTGCCGGATCCACGATCCCCATGCTGGATCACCATCCTTGCACCAACATTCCTGCATCGTCGGTATCTCTGGGCCTGTGTTTTTGTACTTTTGGTGAGTATTAGCGACAATGACGGCGATAATGATGACGATCGAGCCATCATTAAATTTTTTTATTTTAATATATTAATTAATTTTAATTAGATATTTAATTAGCTCATCCACGTTCAGAGCCACATGTAAGTACTATATATCTTCATCGAATATATTTAAATTTTAGCAATTTTAGAGTCTAACATTTATTGTTTAAAATAAATTTTGTAGTATATTTACAGAGCCTGAGGTGCCTCGTATGGTTACCAGCATCATCTGACAATTGATGCTGGGACCGATGAATGAGTTCTCCAGTTGACCATCGGGGGCTCGTGATACAGCCTGAAAGATGTTCCTAATAAGTCAAAGATGTTTAATTTTTAAAGTCACGGTAGGTTTGTATTCTATTTATTAATACATGGTTACTTCTACTTGCAGGGATACTATCGATTCGAGACTCCTCAGGATCAGGAGGCTGACTATCGGACCTTCGAGGAGGTGGCACATAAAGGTTCCAAGATAGGCTATGCAGCCTTTAGCAGTCCGCCATAGAGTACTCCAATTTTGAGTCACCATCAGACTGAAAGTCTTATACAGATCACTGGATATGGATGGACATATGGGAGGCTCCTTGTAATCAGTGGAGTACTGAGGAGTACTCTGATAGGCGGCATAGGTCATGGCAGAATCAAACCACCAAGCAGGATCCGATCAAGTACATCGATGGCTCCATTGGCATGCATGTTGTGGTCGATAGATTGATAAAAATTCTGTACTTAAATTAATTTCATATTAAATTGATCATATATATATTTTAATTAATTTAATTTTATTATTTATTTATTATAGATATGGCAATTGGGTCGTGCACCAGGGTAGCTACAAATATGGAGGGCCACATACCAATCTAGGAGGATTGGTGATTACTTAGGTCCCAGATCTCGACAAATGATGATAATAATATAAAATATTATTTATTAAATTTTTTTATATACTGATATATATAGACTAATAAATTTTTAAATTATATAGACGGATTATACAGAGTATCTCATATCACGGCACGATGAGAACCCATCCTTTTAGCCTCTCTTTGACCTTGAGGGATGGTTTAGGGCCACCAGAAGGATGAGTAGGAGCCGGATCATAAGATTCGACCACAACTTCAATCCTCCACCAGCTCGAGGATCTTCATCAATGTCGTCCTCTCAGGGCTCGATGACCCAGACATGGGCTGACGTACATATGGAGGAGGCGTGTAGAGGCTTTAAAGCCAGCGACCTCAGAACTTTTGAGATACCATCTGCGATACGGTCGTTGAGATTCTCCAAGATCTGCATCTGTGCGATCAGCTAGGCTCATTGTCACAACTATTACAACAGATAAGTCTATTAATATTTTTTTTATTTTTTTTAAATATTTATACTTAGAAGCTTCATATGTTTAGGCTTGAGTCTGAAAAAGAGATATAGGAGGTAAAAATCCAACCTAACCATCCAAACGATGGACTGGAGATGTCTATAGCTCCGTATCATCGAATGAAATATATAAAAATAATCTATTTGAGAATCGAAGTAGTATATTGAAATATACATCTCCATATCGATATACATGCTTTCGTATCGAAATTTATTAATAATATTTTATTTTTCTTTGTTATAGGAAGCTGAGACATTCAATTCTCATCCACCAGCTGCTGGAGAGGATGTACAGGAGTAGGAGGAGGACGAGGAGGATGAGGAGGAGGATCGTATATATATATTTTTTGATATGTATGTAATTTTGATACTTATAAAGCAGTATCTGTATGTAAAATTATATAATTTATATTTTAAATATAATATAATTAATTTTATATTTATGATTGTGTTACATAATTATTATCTTATTTATAACAGATTTTAAAAAATATTATTTCTTGTTACCATGATTAAAGCAGGTTTTAAAATATTTAATTATAAATTTTTTAAAAAAATTACAAATTATTAGCGACGGTATTAGCGATGCAAGCTACCATCACTAATAATTTTTTAATTTTTAATTAAAAAATTAAAAGCAATGATAGTAGAGATGAAGTCACCGTTGCTAATAATTTTTTAATATTTTAATTAAAAAATTAAAATTATTAGTGATTGCTTTTTATCGCTAATACTATTGTTAATTACTGTTATTAGCGACGGTAAATTCAATTAGTGATAAGATTTCTGTTTGATTTTTAACGACGGCGTGCTGTCGAATCGACTATTAGCGATAGCAATTAGCCATCGCTAATTATCTTTTTTTCTTGTAATGGTACTTTTTTAAGGATATTAAAATTATTCATGGATTTTGTATCAAGACTCGTTGATTACTATTGGATATTTAGTCAACTCTAAATTTGTATAAAAAGACAATGGCACGAGAAGATAGTTCTAATTATTGCATGGAGAATATCTTGCTTTAAACAATAAGAGCATGGTCTTGCTCGCTTATTATTCTCTTAAGCATGTAGATAAGCATGATGAACTATAAAAAATAAAGCAAATTGTTAAATTCATTCATTACAATTGAAAGTATGCTTCTAGAGAATGGAGAACTTTAAGAAATTTAATAAATTGTCTATGAATTTCTTATGCATACATATAAATCGGATCAAACCTAGAAGATTAATTAATATGAAAGCTACAAAATATGTTTCGGAGAAAGGAGAGCTTTGTAAATTAGTTTATGAAAAGAAATATACCTTTACCAAAATTTTAAAATTATTATTGAAATTATTAAAATTAGTGTAATTCTGTATCAAGACTTGTTGATTACTATTGAATATCTAGTCAACTCTAAATTTGTACAACTATCTATTTATTTGTATTTTTCTTGGTAACTGAGAAGTGAGATAACTCACTACAATCAAATGAATAAGATGCTCCCTGCATTGGCTTTGATATAACGAGATAAGTTAGGAGGAAAATCTCCAAACTAAATCCTTTCGACTTGTTCAGATCTTGCAACGTTGGTTAGACGGTTTGCTACTTGATTAGCTTTCTGAATACTTACATATTTATTGTGATTGACTTAAAGATCGGTTGACTTGCAATATTGGACTGATCATGGATTGGACCTCAAATCTAAACTATATTTATTTTAAGTCGGACATTATACCGAATCTATTTAAAATATATATATATAATAAAATATATTTTATATATATATAAAATGTCAAACAAGATGCTAAAAATTAACATTCACTTATAGACAAAATAACCACCAAAGAATGCACCTTCTGATAATTTGTTCCAAAAAATATGGCACCACTGCCAATATCTAAATTGGAACCCCGGATCCCTTTTGCCAGTGTTGAGGAGTTTTCAATCTCTCTCTCTCTCTATCTGTGTTCATAGATTTGCTTCCTTGTTGCAGGTGATCTGTTTGAGGTATATTATTCACACGTTCAAAAGACAAGGGGATAGCCTGGATGAGTCCGGAGTACGAGAAATATAAGTGGGGTGAGAGGATTCCTAGGTCAGGGTAGCTGCGGACGCTAGCGGGAGAGCTTCCAGTTTGGCTAAGGAAAAGCTGTCCTCCCTCGCAAAAGTGTTTTCAAGGGTGACAGCTGTCCGATATCGAGAGACTCTTCCATGCCGGCCCTCCTCCTCCCTCTTGAGCAGTGACGACGAGTTGTACAGGGTTGAGGAACAACTCAGCACCGACCCTCTGGCCAAGCCGTAGAACTGAGTCTTTTAGGGGATGGTGAACCATTTTGGCCAGGACTGCTTGATTGACATCTTGAGGGTCACGTGACTTTCTGTTACCGTTGGTAAGATTTTGATGGGGTAGAAGAATTCACGTGGTGAATTGTATTTGTACCTACATAGAGAATCATCCCAATATGAAGTATGGTAGAAGATGTATTTAAGGGCGTATTTGGTTGGAGGCAGTGAGGCTCTAAGCATGGGAATGGGAGTAGCTCCTACTCTGATCGTTCGGTTTGGACAAATCTCATTTTCATTCCGGATAATGGGAGTATCCCAATCCTCCAAGCCCAATCCTACATCTTCTCTCGATATTGAAATATATATTTTAAACAATTATTTTATAAAAAATACTTCTCTATTTAATTGATTTTTTAAATTTTTTTTTAAATACATTCTAATTTCGATTCCAATCGAACCAAACACATCATAAAATATATATCATTATTTTGATTTCAATCGTAAACCAAAGACATCGCAGAGGATTTCTCAAAAACAAAGGCACAATTTTCTAGTGCTTGTAAGTGACCTTCGATACCAATGTATCTTGTCCTAGCTGTCTATCTTTGACTTATACAACGTATCTTTGTCATTGATTTCCACCAAAGAATATCTCCACCGATAATTCTAAACTTCCAACTCAAAAGCATTTTCATCTTGACACATCTTAGGAGATGGATCGTGTAAGAATTTATACGGATGTATATTTAGTTCTATATCGATTATTCACTGGATAAATCTTAGATATTTATACAGGACTAAGAAATTTAAATAATATTTCTCAACTATCCTTTTGAGGTAAAGTCTTGAACTGTTATAAATAATATCAGAGTTGACCCAGTCTATAATTTATATAGACTCGGAGACATTACAGCATAGTTCATCGAGACTGACCATTGGTCAATCGTGATGTTTACAAATAAATCTGTATGAATTTACTCATAACCTGGCAAGGATTCCAAAACTTAAATAGGAAGAGGATGTGAAGATCCGTGCGAGTGTATATTTAGTCTTATATTGATTATTTGTCGAGAAGATACGGGATATTTATATAGGACCAAAGAACCCAAATAGTATCTGATCTTTTTGAATAAGACCCTAGGTTGTTATCGGTTATGTTATATTTATTTTCCTAATATGTACAAATGGAATGCGATAGATTAACCAGCATTCATGTTCTCAAAAGATAAACAAGCATATATCATGATGCAAGTTTTGCAAGGATGTCGTTGATGGAAAAGAAAACAAAAGGCACCTTAAGCAGACGAGAATATTATCTAAAATATTATGAACATACTTCAACTAGTGCACCACTAAGAAATAAAATAATCAAAAGATCAGATTATACTTTCTAGAGTGCCAGAAGAGATACCGATATCAACTTGGAATATATGCTGCAAGAATATTCAGAGCTAGAATATAATATATACTAGGAAAACTTCTGCAATCAGACCTATATATCAACATCAAACTTTTTCCCCTCAAGAAAACAAATGACCAATTCAGTTAAAGTGGCTGATGCGTGGTCTTTGAATATATAACTCAACATACAACCTCATCCATTTTAATCTAAAAAAAAACAATTTTCTTAGTAACAAATATCTATTCACTTAAAAGACAGATGATATTCTTCTTCGCAAAGTCTAGATGATCCTATAAATTGAACTGTATCATAGCTTCAATCAACGGGAAAACCAGTAGAGCCTACCCATGGGATGGATTATACAAGAAAAATTTCATCCACCAATGGTCTTAATTGATCCATTGCTGGATCTAATTAGCATATGGAAAATACTCATCAGCCCTGCCTTTTTTAAGAAAACAAAAGTATAAATCAGTCCATGAGAATCATAAAACTTTGTTCTCACTCTTATTTGATTCACAGGAAGAACTTTTCTCTCCAGAAGATTATTGAGAATAGAATTTTAGTATGTTTGATTGACCATAGAAAAATGACTCATTGAAGAGTGGCTTATATTTGGTTGAGCACCCCTTTTTCTGAAAAAACTATATAGAATACCTATAACACCCTTAATAGACATAAGACCATAAATTTTACTACTAAATTTTATATAAATAAAAATAATATATTTATATTAATATGAAAATAATATTATTTTTATAATATTCATATGTTGTAATATAACATTAGATCATAATAATTTATTGTATTAATATAATATTAATATATATTATATTATGTTAATATAATATTAATATTTTAATATAATAAATTTATTAATATCTTAATAAATATAATATTATATTAATATAAATATTCATATATTGATATCAATACTATATTAATATTAATAAAAATATTATATTGATATAAATATTAAAATATAATAAATATTATAATATTTATATAATATTTTATTATTACTAATATTAATATAATATAATATTATTATTCAGTATTTCATTCTAATCATCAATGATATTTTATAAAATCTTAGCCGTAAATCTTAAAAGAATATTTTGAAGAAGAAAAAAGCACCATCATTCTCCATGAAGTACCAAAATCCACCTCCTCCATAAAGTTTCACTTTCCATGAAATATGGGAAGTGACTTCTTATGAATTTTTTTTTTTTTACTCTCTTATTTTAAAACTCCAACCAAACAAGAGGCTCTCTCTCGACTTTCTAAGAATTACCTCTTTCCCTCTCTATTTCTCGTGAACCAAATCATATCGTTTTGTTTTGCATCAAAAAACAAACCATACTCCCTTGTCTCAGATGTTTACTTCCATCAAAGTCTTGCTCTTAGTGGTCTCCACCAAAGGCCTATTCGAATACCAGTTTATTTTCGAAGCCATGTAAACTAAATTCTATAGCTCAAAAATTGTTGATCTATTTCTTGGTCAATTAAGTTTTGAAGATGAGAGACAATGGCCTCTTGAGCGACACTAGAAAGAGTCTACAAATCCCTGTTCTAGCTAGGCGAAATTGGAATTAATTCGTGACACTTTATTTCAGCACATTGTCATATATACATCCAGTAGCATACCAACTGCAATAATCCAGAAGCAGTAGACATCTTCAATAAAATAAATTTCTGAGCTCCTTTAAACACATGATAGGTACCAATTAATTTGAGCTAGGCCCTAGTCGATTAAGCAATTTTATCTTTCCTGTAACTTAGGTTTCCTTTGATTTTTTTTTTTTTTTGATGAAAAAGGAGGCTAGGGGCACCTAAATTTTATTTTTTTTTTTTAAAAAAGAAAAGTATACATGGATTAAGAACAGAAGTAAGGAATGTTCATTCAGAAAGTGTCAATGGAAAGAAACCCATTCTTTGTAGTCAAAACAGATTCCCTGAAGCTCCAGATGCACCAATCAAAATGAATAACATGCAGCTGCTGCTTCAAGAAATTAAGATCCAGAATTAGCAGCAGCCTGAATGAAACTGACCAACAACATTTTGAAGTTCAGAGAGAGAGAGAGAGAGAGAGAGAGAGAGAGACTTGAAACAAAAGAACAAAATAGGGGAGCATATATGCCAACTCAGAGATTCGTCGGTGGAAGATTTGAGAGTAACGTTTTCGACAATTAGTAGCAGTCTTTGAAGTTTTGGGTACGTCAATCTGAAGGAGCTAATAGGGATGATACTTCAGTTCAAATTATAGAGCAAGAATGTCAAACAAAATAGAGGCCAAAAGCAATCCCCAAAAAATGCTTGTATAGAAACTCCAAGAGAGATCTGAGCAGAAGACAGAGCAAGATAACGAGTGGCAGTAGGCCGATCTTTTATATGCGAAAAGGAGAATCAGAGACAGTATAGTGCAGCCCAAAAGATCTCAAACATCCAAAAAACCCTACAAGCTTGTCTGAGATTTGCAAAAATGGAGCTAAAGCCAGCCAGATTGGAGTCTCTACAAAAGATGAACCGATCTGAAACAGTGGACAAAATCTTCCAAACAATTGTTTGGCTGAAGATGACTTACTAAGAAAGATCCTGTAGTTTCTTTTAGACTAACAACCTGCGAGAACTAGTACTCCAATTGGATCTGATTAGGAGACTTGCTCACTTTACCATAATTTTTCGAAAAAAATTGATCAGAATAGAGGAATCTTATCTCTTGCCCGATCTTCAACCGCGAAAGAAATTAAGCACTACAAGAAAATGGATAATTAGTGACGGCTAATTTCATCATTAATAACCACTTTGCCGTCGCTAATACTATTAGCGGCCGAATCCCATTGTTAAAAATTTATCGAAAATAAGCTCGTCGCTAATTACCATTATTAGCGATGGTAAAATGCCTGTCGCTAACGTGAATAATTAGCGACAGCATTAGTGACAATAAAGCCATCATTAATATTTTATTTTTTTAATTTTTTGATAATTAAAAATTATTAGCGATGATATTTGCCGTCTATAATACCGTCGTTAATAATTTTTAATTTTTAATTTTTTTAATTAAAAAATATTAGCAACGGTATTTACATCGCTAATGCCGCATTTACGTCGCTAATACCATCACTAATAGTTTTAATTTTTTTTAAAAAATATCATAATTAAATTTTTTAAAATCTATTTTAATCACAGTAACAAGCAATTATATTTTGTAAAATTTGTTATAAATAAAATAATAATTATTTATCACAATCATAAATATAAAATTAATTATATTATATTAAAAATATAAATTATATAATTTTATAAATTTATACTGCTTTATAAGTATCAAAATTACGTACATATAAAAAAAAATCATCTAAGATCCTCCTTATCGTCCTCCTCATCCTCCTGCTCCTGTACATCCTCTCCGATAGCTGGTGGATGAGAGTTGATTGTCACAGTATCCTGTAATGAAGAAAAATAAAATATTATTAATAAATTTTAATATAAAAGTGTATATATCGATACGAAGACGTATATTTCGATATATTATTTTGATTCTCGAACATATTATTTTTACATGTTCTATTCGATGATACGGAGCTATAGACACTCCTAACTCATCGATTGGATGGTTAAATTGAATTGTTATCTCCTAGATTTTATTTTTAAATTATTAATTAGTTTCAATATAAAAGCGTATATATCGATATAATGGCGTATATTTCGATATATTACTTCGATTCTCGAACAAATTATTTCTACATATTTCATTCGATGATATAGGGCTATAGACACTCCCGATCCATCGATTGGATGATTAGATTAAATTTTTACCCTTTAAATCTTATTTTCGAACTCAAGCCTAAACATGTGAAGCTTCTAAATATAAAAATTTAAAATAAGTAAAAAAAATTATTAATAAATTTATCTACTGTGATGGCTATGACAATGAGCCTATTTGATCGTATAGATACGGATCTCAAAGAATCTCAATGATCGTATTACGGATGGTATCTCGAAAGCTTTAAGGTCGCTAGCTCCAAAACCTCTACACGACCTTTTCCACATGAGTATCATCCTACATCTAGATCGTCGAGGCCTGAGAGAAAGATGTCGAAGAATATCAAACTGCTGGAGGATCGAAGCTATAGTCAAATCCTATGATCTAGCTCCTACACACCCCTCCGATGGCCCTAAGCCATCTCTCGAGGTCAAGGAGGGGCTGAAAGGATAGGTCCTTATCATGCCATGATATGATATACTCTGTATAATCCACCTATACAGTTTAGAAAGTCATTAGTCTATTCATATCAGTATATATCAAAATTTAATAAATAATATTTTATATTATTACTATGATTTATGAAAATTCAGAATCTAAGTAATCACCAATCCTTCTAGACTGGTGTATGGCCTCCTATATCTGTAGCTGTCCTGGTGCACGACCCAACTACCGTGTCTATGATAAATAAATAATAAAATTAAATTAATTAAAATATATATGATCAATTCAATATGAATTTAATTTAAGTATATAATTTTTATTAATCTATCAGTCATAACATGTGTGTCAATGGAGCCACCGGTGTGCTTGATCAGATCCTGCTGGACAATCCAATTCTGTAGTACGTTTTGCCGCCTACTAGAATACTCAATGCTCTACTGATTATAGAGAGCCTCCCATATGTTCACCCACATCTAATGATCTATGTAAGACTTTCAGTCCGATGGTGATTCAGAACTGAAGTACTCTATGACAGACTGCCAAAGGGTGTAAGCCTATCTTGAAGCCTACATGTAGCCACCTCTTCGAAGGTCCGATGGCCAGCCTCCTTATCCTGAGGAGTCTTGAATCGGTAGTATTCTTGCAAGTAAAAATAAATATGTATTAATAAATAGAATACAAACCTATCGTGAATTTAAAAATTAAACACCTTTGACTTATCAAGAACATCTCTCAGGCTGCATCATGAGCCCTCGACGGCCAACTGAAGAATTTGTTCACCGATCTTGCCGTCAATTATCGGATGATCTCGATAACCACAAAAGGCACCCCAAGCTCTCTAAAAGTGCTATAAAATTTATTTGATCAATAAATGTTAGACTCTAAAATGGCTAAATTTTAAATATATTCAGTGAAGATATTGTACTTACGAATGGCTCTAAATATGGATGAGCTGTCTATCCTCCAACTGAGTTGGAGGTGCCACGAGTCGGGTGGATCCTTTACCATGCCGCTGATTGAGAGTCGGATGTTGCTTCGCATGACTGTGGGGTCACTGGTGACCTCACATCATCCAAATTTGAGACTATCAAGATATCATAAAGAATATTATATTAAATAATAAAAGATAAAATAATATAAAAAATATTTAAAGTATTAGTATTTACCATGTGATATGTGATATGTGTGGCATAGAATCATGCGAGCTGGCTATATGAGAGCTCTCTCCTCGAAAGCCCTCTCCTAGATTATGATAGTTTTAGTCTCTGAAAGACATGATCTATAATTTTTAAAAATAAAAATAAATAGATTCACAGATTAATTATATAATTATAGATGACAATGTAAGATTTAAAATAATATAAGATAAGTATTTAAAATAATTCAAGATAATATAATAAATAAAATGATACCAGAAGGTCCTTTGTCCTTAGGGTTGACCTCTTCCTTCCTAGGGTTGACTATTCATCTTTCTTTTCAGATGTGCCGTACCCTTCGAATTCTTTTTCTGATTCCTCCTCTTCCTCTTCTTCTTTCATTTCTCCATTTTCTTCCTCTTCTTCTCCTTCTTGGATAGGATTGCCCTTTAAAATAAACTCAGAATGATCTACCTCCTCATATTGGCCATCACTTAGGAGAAAACCTGGAGCATCCAACTTTGCATCTATGAAAGATTGATGAACTCCAGATGTTTCATTCTTCTGAAAGCATTCTGGTAAATGAGACTCTTCTTCTTCTTCTTTGAGCTTGTAATGAATGGCTCGAGACTTAACCTTACATATAGCCGACCAATCTTTCCCTCCTCTCTTCTTTGATGAAAAAGGAGTATAATATACTTGAACAGCTTGTTGAGCTAGCACAAAGGGGTCACTAACATATACTTTTGATCCATGTTTGACATCAATAAACCCATGCCGTGGATCAACTTTCATACAATTATCGATATCAAATCATTGGCATTTAAACAAAATGACACTATTACCTCCAATGTAAGTCAACTTGATCACTTCTTCAACGATTTTATAGTAGTCACTCTCTGCCTCGACCCACCAGCTACCTTTTATACACACACCATTTTCATTATACTCTTATGGTATCCATATTGCTATATGTAAAATTTGAAATCATTTACGTTACAGCTATTATAATATATTATGTACTTTATTGGCCTGTAATCTAATGATCTTAGCTTCTTATATATGAATTCACCCCCTTGCATGACCTACATATTATAAAAATAATAAGTTGAGAAAAATTAAAATAAATAAAATAATAATGGTAACTTATCAGTTGATGGAACTAATTTGAAAAGTTTTGTAAGCGTTGAGTGAAAATTTCTTCCTTGCTTATCATCGGGTTATCCCATCTCAGTATTTTATCATATTATCTATACATGCATAAGATAAATACAGAATGATAAGTGGTTAAAGAGTTAAAATTATGATGGATATTTACTTAACATATGGGTCAATCTCTGCGTAGTTTAGCAAAATATATATCTCTGCCTGTTGGAGTTCTCTATCAGTTAATATTCGATGAACTTCGTACCCAAATTCACAAGCGGGATAGACAAATATTGAGATATCTACCTCTGGTCTCTCACCACCATCATCATTTCGATCTATTTGAGTCAGTTTTATCTACACACTGGAGTTAAAGTAATGTCGGTCGGAATTAAAAATTTCTTCAATTATATAAAATTCTATAATAGAACCTTTGACTCCGACCTTATTTTTCATTTTTTTCTTAAGACTGTGCATATATCTTTCAAATGGATACATCTATCTGTACTACACTGATCCTCTGACCCTAGCTTCACACGTCAGATGAATTACGAGGTGCTAAATGGAGTCAAAAAAATTAGGAGGGCATATCTTCTTCAGCTTGTTTGTAGTCTCTACACTGCTGCCTCAAGACTGGAGATGTGATCAGCGGATAGTTTGGTAGTACAAATATCTCTGAAAAAAAGACTAAGCTTGATAAAAAAACTCCATATAGGGTTGGAAAGGAGACATCCACGTCAAGCCAATGGAAATAATTATTGCATGAAGATATAGTAGTCATGGCTCTTTAGCCCATAGAATTTGTAATCTTTGACATTGACGCATCGAGCTACAATACTCGCATAACCATCTAAAAATTTAAGATTTTTATGCCATTCATATACATCCTTCAACTACTCCCTCGTTAAGGTATAAAATACTTTCAGCTTTAAAAAATTTTTAGGTGACACCTCAACCAGCTCTAATAGAGATACTTGCATATGTTCTTCATATCTGCTCGAGCCTTGGAATTGTCCTTCATCTTATCCTTGACATCCATAACAATGGAGAAAATATTATCAAATATATTCTTCTTAATATGCATGATGTCAAGATTATGACGGATCAAATTGATGGATCAGTACGGTAATTCTTAGAAGATGCTACACTTTACCTAGTTATGAGTTCTATCGAACTCTTGAGATTTTTGCTTGTCAAATAGTATGCCAAACTAGACTTTATCTATTTGAGATACCCTCTGAAATACTTCTATACCACTGAGGTACAGGGGTGCACGGTCCTTCTCTAACTTATTCCTCCTGAAATTGTCCCGTTGCTTTCAAAAAGGATGATGCTCGAAGAGAAATTGACGATGACAATCGAACCAGCAGGACTTATGACCATACTTAACCATCCAAAATCTTTATCATCATTAGGACTAGAATTGGGTCGGGCTAGGTCGGGCCGAGCCTTATCCCTACCCGAGCTAGTTTGGTTCGAAAATTTTTTTTAGGCTTTGGGTCAAGCTTAGGCATGATGATTTTAGGAAAAATCAAGCTCGGGCCTGATCCAGGCCCAGGCCCAAACCTGGTCCGAACCCATTTGGGTAGGCCCGACCCATTAGGTGGCTGCAAAGTAAGAAGGCTGCAAACTAAGAGTATTTTTTTTTTAAAAAAAATAAAAATTTAAAAATAATACTTAAATCAAAGACCAACAAAGTAAACAAGAGAAAGAGGAAAAAAAGAAGGCTAAGATATACCATTGAAAAGTAAGGCATTGTAAGTATCTCTGCACTTTTAACCATGAGGTGGCTACAAGCAGTTGCTTGTGATGTAACAAACCGTCCAAGCTTGTCCTATAACTATAATAACAAGAACAGAAATGCATCATCTCCATCTCTCTTTAGACTCTTTAGATGCATCTTACACAGGCAATCATCATAGCCTCTTTATGAATAAAGCACTGCTGATTTTAAATTAGATGCGGATCGATAGCTATATTGGACCCACTCTCAAGCCGGGCTTAGGCTAGGCTGAAGATATATCCGAGTCTGGTTTGAAATTCAAATGGACCCTGTAATTGGGCATAAGCCCTACTTAAACTATTTCAAGCCTAGCTCAAAGCTCGATTCGAATTCGGACTGGGCCAAAGCTCATCGGATCGACCCGGACCCAGCTCCAGCCTAATCATAGTTAAACAAAATACATAATTAATTAATTAAATTAATATCTAATTAATTAATTAATTTAATATCTAATTAAAATTAATTAATATATTAAAACAAAAAGACTTTTAATGACGGCTCGGCTACCATCGCCGCTGCCATCACTAATACTCACCAAAATGCAGGCCCAGAGATGCCGGCAGTGTAGGAACGGTGGTGTGGGGATCGATACGGTGATCCAACATGAGGATGATGGATCCGACAAGGGCGGGATAGATTTGGCAAGTGGGTCAGCGTATCTGGCAAGGAGAGCAGTAGATCCAGCAAGGAAACGGTAGATCCGATAAGGGAACAGCAACGTGGGAACTCCGATGGCATGAGAACGATGAAGGGGGAGGCGGCACTAGGGAACCAAAAGGTGGAAGGTCTTGATCGTTGGTGGAGGAGATGAAAACCGAGGGTGGGGGGGGTCGATCGGTTGTCAGTGGGGGAGCCAACCTAAAAACTGAGAGGGGTAAAAGAGGGCCAGGAAGGGGGGTCACGACAGATGGCCAGTGGGGGGTACGGGGGTCTTGGTCATCAGGTTGGGAAAAATGAGGGTGTGGGAGGGGGGGTGGGGGAAAATGAGGGCGGTTGCCAGTGGGGAGCCAACCCAGAAATCGAGAGGACCTGGGAGGGGGGTTGGGGGTCGAGGAGGAGGGGTCAGGGAAAACAAGGATGGGGGAGAGAGGAAAAATGAGGGCAGTTGCCGACAGGGGAGCCAACCCAGAAATCAAGAGGGTCGGGGGTCTCGATCGTTGGGTGAGGAAAAATGATGGCGGAGGAGCCAATCCAGAAATTGGGAGCATCGGAGAGGGGGTCAGGGGTCTCAATTGTTGGGTGGGAGAAAACGAGGATGGGGGAGAGTGAGGGGGAAGGGAAATTGATGGAGGAAAAATAAGGATGGGTGGGGGGTGAAAATCGATGGAGGAAAATTTAGGATTATTAGCGATGGCTAAAGTCATCGGTAATAATTATTAGCAACAGAATTTCGCTATCGCTAATATGATATTTTTGTTGCTAATAATCTTACAATCTGATTAAAAAAATAAAATGACTACTTATTAGCGACTCAATTAGCCGTCGCTAAAAATAAAAATTTTCATTACTAATAATTTTTTTCTGATGGTTTATTTTTTGGTCGCCATTGATGGTTGGTAAAAGAGGTTATTAGCAATGATAAAATTATTGTCACTAATGGCCGTCGCTAAAAAATATTTTTCTTGTAGTGAAGGTAGCGAGGACGATCGAATAATTGCCGTACATCGATGAAGGGTTGTTGGATAGGCTGCACTGGTGAAGTCTGACTTTATCTGAGAATAATCAAGCTTATTCTTTTCCATTCTCTTCTTTTTAAACCTCACCTTTCTCGATCAATTTTCATCACTGAAGCCTCCCTTGGCCTCTCTCTTCCTTCTTCCTCATCGCCAATGGCCACCATGCCGCCTTATTGAGCATCGCGACCCCCCCAAACTTGATTTTTCTCCTCCAAAACCATCATTGCCCTATTTTTACTTTGCTCCGAGAATTACCATTAGCACCATTGAAAATTGCCTGCCCGGCCAAGCCATAATGCCGCCACCATCTTTGATAAGCCTCCTCCCTTCCCTTTCTCTTCTTCTTAACCTTGAGTGTTGCCTCCATGGTAGCAAGGAGGAGTACCCCTCTTCCTTCTCTCTCAGCTATTTGTTGCTGTCGGTCGGACCACCGCCTTTAGCCATGGTCGTGCCACTACGACCGGCCACCACTGATCCCACCCTACCTCCTCCACTCTACTCTCTCCCATGGAGGGTTATCCCCGATTCAGCTTGGGAAGAAAGAAAGAAAGAATGAAAAATAAAGAAAGGAAGAGAGAGGAACAGAGAGAGAAAATAAGAGAGAAAATTAGAGAAAGAGAGAGAGAATCTGACCAAGATCTAGTCTGAATAGTTTTGGCCCCTGATTGGACTTAAATCAAGTAAGATCTAGTGCAAAAATCTAGTTATCCTAGATCAAGTATTTCTCTCCTTTCCATATTGATTGAGTCAGATTAAATAGATCAGACATTGACTATTCTTTTCTTTATACCTCTATTGATTGACTAGATCGAGTCTAATTAGTCTTATTTTTCTTAATTAATGAAATAGATTTGATTCAGAGTTTTGATCTAGATCGAGAGAAGCATGGGTCTAAGGATCTGACCATATGCTGGAGATCATGATTTTTGAATTCAACTGATTATAAGTTTTTTTTATGTTTGATTTTTAATACAAATTCATATATTTAAAAATTAGATTATATATATTAATTATTAAAATATGTAGAAATTATACAGTTTGGAAGTATGTATTTTATACATGAAAAATAATTCAAAATTATGGATCAAGCATGGTGTCACTTTAGCATAATTATAAAATTTGAAATGACATGATTTTCTTATTTTAATATTACATGACCTTTGAAAATAAGATTATACATGTTTATTCTTTCATGAATTTTGAATAAAAATTATCCTCTTATTTTTAGAAATGAGATGTGAAAATTTTGATTTGATATTATTGTGAAATAAATATGATTATTTGGTTATGGCGATATTGTAAGAAAAACTCTCTAGTTGACTATAATTTGAGTCTAGTTAATCTAACTGATCGTTGGTCATAGATCAGAAACTAATTTTTTTGGACTTAGCTAGTCCGCATTGATCGCTGGTACACACTGATGCATTGCATGTATATATTTCAGAACTAGTCACTTTATCTTATCATGGGATTAATCATGGCTATATGAATCAGAGCTATTCTTTTTAAGCATAGCTAGTCAAGACTGATCCTAGCACATACTTATGCATTGTGTATTTATTTTTTGAAACTAGTTTCTTTCGAATCTTATCACGAGACTGATCGTGGCAATAGCCACCAAAGATTGAGAAATTTTTTTTAAAATTTTACTATTATACATGATATATTTTTAAAAAAATTATATTTTTATATATTACTATTAAATTACTATATTTTAAAATTAATTATATTGGATCACTCAGAAATATTGATAACTTACTGAGTCTGTGAAGTTCATTCTTTTTTTTTTTAATCCAGAAGAGCATATAGAAACTAGGATGACTAGTAAGGAGCCTAGGATCTTAGAAGATATTTGCTTTTTAAATAAATATTAATCTTGATTTATGCTAATTCACCTTATAGGTTATTGGTGAACTATATTTTAGAAGTTTGCTTTCATTATCACTGGTATGATAGATTAAATATGAAGGTTGGCCTTGCATTATCTTAATTATGGATTAAACCCTAGGAACATACGGCCATTTGTCATGCTCGACTCAAGCCTTGGGTTAGGGTGTGACACATCCCCAGCTAATAATAGTAATCAACATCTGAATAGCCCATCTGGAGGATGGAGGAAAATGCATTTGGCAATAAGTTAAATAACAAAGAACTAATTTAGAGGGGGTGATCGAAACATCAAGACAATCATCCAACCAGATTTTTGAGATGAAAGATTCAAGAAACGAAGAGATGGTTAGTAGATTCATACCACTCATCACAAAACACACAGCCGCCCAAAGATTGACTAAGCTTCTTTTGTAAGCCTTTCCTAGTGTTATGTTTGTTGGAGAGGGCTAACCAAAGGAGACACTTTATCTTAGAAGGGCAATCTTCGAACCACAGCCCGCTGCTCATTGTTATGGATATCAAGCTCCCTTACCAGAGTCTGTTCTGATTTGAGAAATTTTGGCTCTACTACTTGCACTCCTGGGACATTGTGAGAGACGTCTGAAGGATGCCAGTTTGGGAAAAAGCAATGTACCGGATTACTCAGAGACTCGAGCTGATGAGGTGCAAGCTCTAAAGATAGAACTGAGTTGAGGTTGGTGATATTTTCAAGAGGTTGGATGACACTAAGGCTGCCATCGTTGAACTCCAATGGAGGGAGGACCACGAGGGTGGTCTTGTTGAGGTAGATTTAGCATAGCTCTAGAGCAAGCTGACTATGCACCACTCTCTACCACACCAGCAAGAGATCTTGTGGAGGCAGAATTCTAGAGTCCAGTAGATTAGAGTGGGGGATAAGAACATTAGATTTTTTTCACTAGTCAACAGTCATCTAAAGATAGAGGAATTGGATCAGGATATAGTGTGACGAGATGAGGGCCTAGATTGAGGGCAAGGAGGAGATCAGACAGGAGATTCTCCATTTCTTTCAAGGGTGATGGACTGATCGACTAGGCAGAGGTAAGCCCTATACTCTTTCTATTCTGGCCGATAGGGTTTTGGCCCATGAGAATGATGTTTTGACAGATCTGATCCCAGCAGAGGAGATCGAGAGAGCTATGTTTCATGGTAGAGGATAAGTCATCTAGACCATATGGTTTCCCACCACTCTTCTTTAGGCATTACTAGGTGACCGTGCGGGAGGAGGTGACTGAGGCTATCTAACTTTTCTTTATGTCAGGATCGATGCTAAAGGCATGGAAGTGGACCTTCATTGTTCTTATCCCCAAAAGATAGGACACCTCAGAGTCGAGTCACTTTAGACCCATTAGCCTATGTACCATCTTGTAAAAGATCTATGTGAAGATCTTGATCAGGAGACTAAAGCCCATCCTCCCTTAATTGATCAATGCTGAGCAAAGAGCCTTTGTGGGTAGTCAAAGAATTTCAGATAATGTGTTGATTATGCAAGAGTTTTGGCATGATTTTCACAAAGCCTTGACCCGATTATGCCTCATAGCCATTAAGCTTGATATAGAGAGGGCGTATGATCGAATGAGTTGATAGTTTCTCATTCACAGTTTGGAGAGCTTTGGCTTCCACACATGCTGGATCAGATGGATCATGGGCTATGTGGGATCTCCATCCTTTGCCATACTGGTTAATGGCATCTCGTCAGTTGGTAGTTTCAGTCTATAGTGGGCCTGTATCAAGATTGTCTTTTATCTCCATATCTCTTTATTTTGTACGTTGATGCTCTATCTAGGGCCCTGCAGGCAACCACATTGGAGCAGGCCTTGGATCCCCATGTGCCTGCTCTAGGAGCTAGGCCAATATCACATCTTTTATTTATAGATAATTGCCTTTTGATGGGTTGGGCGTCTACTAGGAACACCAACTCTTTTAGGACTCTGGAGAGATATTGCAGTACTACAAGTTAGAAGATGAACCTGCTCAAATCGGTCTTATACTTCAATCTAAAGATCAAGATTTAGCTGAGATAGACTATCGGGCTCAATTGGGAATTGCTGAGCAGATAGGAGTCTGTCACTACCTGGGGGTGCCCATCACGGGATGGAGATCTAGGATAGCAGATTGCTCTAGGTTGGAGGAGTCTATCTAGAGATGCTTGGAGGGTTGGCAAGTTAGATGGTTATTCATAATAGGCAAAGTTATTTGGTTAGATCGGTGCTTAGCTTGGTCCCTATCTATATGATGTCCAATACCATCATTCTGAGAGTAGTGGTGGCGAAGATCAAGCAGTAGTTTAGGTACTTCTAATGGAGATCACACTAGGGTGGTGGTGGAGTTCATCTTTTGGCATGGGGCATGGTTTGCTACCGGTTGGTGAGGGGGGATTCATTTAGTCCCTTACGATAAGACGTGAGGCCCTGATTATCTGGCATGCGGCCAGCTCCTACTTCAGTCAACCTACATTTGGATTGAGGTGATCAGAACTAGGTATGGCTCTTGAAGTGCTGACACTGACACCCAAGCTGGTTAAAGGGACTCCATTATATGGAAGAAGATCTGTTTGCGAGCCCAGATGGTTCATGACCATGTCAGATGGATTATGGAGAATGGGTGGGATATTGACCTTACTCACGATCTTTGGATTGCTGACATGTCGGTGGATCGTTGGCCAACTTACATCCATATGGAGACTTCAGACTCGATGCGGGTGGTGGATCTCCTCCAGCCGAGAGGAGATGGTTAGCTAGTTGATGCGGTATTCCAGCTCTTTGGGCCGACACTTGCAGAGAGAGTACTGGCCATTGCTATCCCTATCTTCTGCTGTCCAAACATTAGAGTCTAGAGCTCTGCTTGCACTTCAAGGATCATGATGAGAGACCTCTATGAGATGTTCAAAGAGGAGGTGGTCAGGAGGATGGAGCCTAGATCTGGAGGTTCCGTGTCCATTTGAAGGTCTGGCTCTTTCTTTGGAAGGTGACCTGGTGCCGACTTCTGACCAGTGCAATTTTATATGCTAAGGGTATGGATATTCCTTTATCTTGCCTGAGTGGCTGTAGTGATGATGAGACACAGGATCACGCTTTGTTTATGTACCCCAGGACTTGGTGTGTATGGACTCTGACGGGACTCTCTCAGGTGGTGACTGTCTCTGCAGAGTCAACTCAATTTTTTTTGGAGGAGCTTCAGTAGAGCTTGCAGAGTGACTCATCCAAAGCTTAGAGCGGCATATATCACTTATCACATTTGGCTGGCGAGGAATAGGATATCTATAAGGTGTCTTGGTAACCGATGAGATTTATCTTGGAGAGGGTGTTGGTGCAGGTTAGGGAGATTATGGACGTGCTGTCGATTGACTTGACCTCAGTTACTTAGGATATCTGGGACTTCCTAGCCACTCAAGCACCAACCTATGTGGTGTTTATTACTTGGGAGCCCCTGCCTCCGAGTTTTCTTAAGGTTAACTTCGATGGCAGTATAAGAGGCTCTAGAGGTGGAGCAGGCTTCATCATCCACGATTCTGACTCCAGACTTGTGATAGTTGGTGGGTATCACTTGCTGGACAGTACCATCCCTGCAGTGGAGTTGTGAGTGGCCTGGGCTGGTATATCATTTGTGAGGCTACTATTACAAACAGAGAGGCTGGTTATGGAGAGTGATTCGGCTATGGTTATTGAGTGGCTATGAAAGCAATAGAGGATCGGTACTATCCATCACCTCTTCAACGATACTTGGCACCTTCTATGGGGATGCTCATTAGTCAAGATTAGGTATGTCTACCGTGAGGCTAATAGTATAGCAGACTGGGTGGTCTTTTTTGTGATTGAGCACACTGGAGGGGTTGTTTAGACTGAGATGACTGAGGTGCCTTAGACATTTCGAGATGTTCTTTTTTTTGATTTTTTTTTGATATATTCATACTCATAATGTATGAGTACTCTGTTGTACCAAAAAGAAAAAGAGGTAATTGAGCCAAATTTACTTCTACAGAGCCAAAATAGATTAAAGAATAGAACCATCAAAGATGCATGAGACAACTAACTGTTAGACCAAAAGAATATAAACTACCTATTGGCAACAAGAAAAATACATCTATTCCACAAAAGAAGAAGAGAGTCTATTACATCCCTCCACAATTTAGAACATCATTTAGGGGGCCTTCAACATTTAGCTAGTTTGCATCTTTTGAAATACAAACTAGAGATTAGTCTCCTCCATCGTGCCTTGTCCCCTTTGATGAATTTCTCGCCCCATTTTGCTAGAAGGGACTGGTTAAAAAGATTTTTAACACCTAAGCCATCTTTTTTTATAGAGGCAAACTTTTTTCCAACTAACTTTGCAAGAGGTGCCACATGCTGAGCAAAAGCCTTTCTAAAGAAGTTAATCTATCTCCAAAAGAAAGGAGCTTGCTCTCCCAAATAGCAAGCTTGGATTCAAATTGATGAATCAAAGGCAACCATTCTGATTTTAATAACTTTCTAGATTTCAAAATAAGTCCTAGGTAATTGAAAGGGAAGGAAGAACTGCTATAACTAAGCCAAGATGCACCATCTTCCATTAGAGAGTTAGATGGGTCAATGACAATCACACTGCTTTTTTTTGAAATTGATAGTAAGGTCGGAGATAAGTTCAAAAGAGCAAAGAATAATTTTCAGGATAGTAGCATAATTATTTTATTTTTTATAAATATAAATGTATCGTCGGCATATTGAAGCAATTTATAACTACCGCACACCCAAGAGTCTCTAGCCCCCAAAAGGGTATGCACCAAAGCTACTCTATTTAGCATTTTGCTTAAGGATGTGCGACCAAAGTCTTATAGGTTGGCATGTGAGATATTGTTTACTCTAGTCCATGAGTCTCATAATTTTGTCTTTCAAAAAATGCCTCATATGGAAAGAATAGTCCCTTCTTATATAAGTCAGAGTTCTCTTTGACTCATAACTAATATGGAACTAATGATGCCCTTCCTTTTACATCACAATATAACCTCCAAGTCAAGAGAGAGTCTGTGTATGGATAACAGGTACCTTCCTCTTTTTTACTATAAATTGATGTACAGATGGTGGAGTCCCATAGTTGTAGAGGTGGTTCTCTTTCTAGCATACCACTATTGTGGTCAAAGGCTTATGGCTCGACACATTATTGTTCGGTTTGGCTCATGAGCCTCATGATTTTGTCCTTCAAAAGATATCTTATGTGGAAAGGATGATTTCTTCCTATATAAGCCAAAGTCTCCCTTCACTCATCAGTTACCATTAATGTAGGACTAATAATACCCTCCTTTCTGCACCACAATAGGTATTACTAGCAATAATGAACAAATAAGGAAAAAGCAAGTCTTCTTGTCTAAGGCTCCTTCTGCGAGGGATCCAATTGTCACCATTAAGACAAACTACTACCTTTGAGGATAGTAGTAGATTTCTAATCCAACCCTTCCATTTTGATGGAAAGCCTCTAAATTCAAGAATATTGAGAAGATAGTCTTGATTGACTTTATCAAAAGCTTTTGAAAAATTGAATTTGCAAATTAGATTGGCCTCAGAATCTCTTTTGGATTGATGTATTACTTTATAGGCATATAAGATATTATCAAGAATCGTCCTACCTTTAATAAAGACAATTTGTGTAGGATCAATTAGAGTATTCAAAAAAGGTTTGAGACGTGTAGCCAAGTCTTTGGTGCTTATTTTGACATAACTATATATCAAGCTGATTGGCCTACAATTCGAAGGTGAGGAAGTCATTCCTGACTTTAGAATGAGAGTTAGACATGCATAATTTGATCAGGCCAAATTAATGTTTTCTGAATGGAGCTACTAGAAGGGAGCAACTAAATTTGGGCTAATGAGGTCCCAAAACTTTTAGAAAAAAATATATTGTAAAATTGTCGGGACCAGGGCGCGCTCTTGTTCCCTTTGAAGCTGAACATAGCATTCTTGATTTCCTCAAGAGTAAAAGGACACCTAAGGGGCTTAAGTCCAGGTAAAGAAGAGAGTAGAGATTCCTCCAATCAAGATCAATGAAAGGCTCCAACGGTTTCCCAGAAACATCTTTGCAGTAATAAGTAAAGGTATTGAGGATTTGATCATGGTGAAGAAGAGTTCGACCGGCCTAATTGAGATGAGAGACCCAATTGAATTTCTGGTGAAAATTAGCCACTTTATGGAAGAAGCTGGCATGCATTATTGTCCCCCTCTCAGATTTATTTGACTTTGGCATGTTTCTTCCAATAAATTTCCTTATCTTTGTGGAATTGTAAAAGTTGACCTCTATAAAGATTTCTACAGTCTCTTTCCGTGGGAGAAAGGGGGGACAATTCATCTTTTTGATTGAGATCTTGAATTTTAGAGAGAAGATCAGATTTTATGGAGGTGGAAGATCTCCTTACCTCAGCACTCCATTTAAAAGGTTTCCTTTGATTTATTATTATTTTATGTTGTCCTTAAAGAAGAATGATTAGGATCTTATTCTTCCTTTATCTCCACTATAGGAAACCAACGAGCACAATGTAGCATATCCAACCATCTAGATCAGGAAGACTCTAGTCCCAGAATTGTTTATAGATTAGAAGTGGAAAATAAACAAAGGCAAGAATAAAGCTGCAGACTAAGAATTGCGGTTTTAATATTTTTTTGTTATATATTCTCTGCAATTTTACTTTTTAATATTTGTAGCTGACAACAATTTTCAAGATAAGGGCCAAGGAAAATGGGATGGTATCTCTTCATCCAGTCACATGGTCCACTGTTCTTTTATATGACAAAAATTGTCTATTAGTATCTGATTCTGTAAGCATGTTGGACAGAATCAGTTTTCTCATAATAAAACCCTATGAGATATTGGAGGCATCCTGTTCAATATTAAAAAGAGTAATAGCCAAATTAATGGTTTATATACCAAAAATAATCAAGAGAGGAAGGGAAAGTATACAAGTAGAGTAAAACACTTTCTTTTTTTTTTTAAAAAAAAAAAAAACAACATGAACAACCTACATTCCTTTGGAAATGTATAAATAGGAAGCCAATACTAGGAAATATACGTCGAAGTTATAACTCTTGTTTTGCCTTCAAACTAATATCTTACGGACCTTTTTCTCTCTTCACATAAACAAATAAATAAATAGAAAGAAAAAGAAAAGGAAGAAGAATCATTCATCTTCTTTGTGATGACTTTTCTATGCTTCAAAAGTGGGACCAGTACCACCACCAATTATATATTGCAAGCTTCTTTAGGTGAGGTGCACCATGAGAGCAGGGACTAGGAGTTCTAAGATCACTCGCTCTCCTTAATTCCCTCTTACCCTCACCTCCATCTCCCTATTTGCCCTCTCCATGCTCTTGTTCCTCCTCATTGCCATCTCCTAAGAGCTCCCCATTCCCCAAAAAGAAATCATTAGAGGTCACGCATGGACTCCACGAGATTAGTCTGTGTCGCTGCCAAGAAAGAAAACATGGAACACATGTACACGAGCAACCAGTGCCAAACTTGGACTAGAGAGCTCCATAGGATACTCTGTATGCAAGGAGGAGACCATGACGGCAGCTATGCGAAAAATTCTGAGGCTTCTGCATCTGCCCTCGCCTTATGTAAGCCAATGCTTGCAGGGGCCATAAGCTCCATGAAACTTTTCCAGGGCGAACCTTCTATTAGGATTGCAGACTTGGGCTGTGCCACAGGGCACAACACGCTGTCAACAATGGAGTTGGTAGTCCGGAGCCTGAGGCAGCGCTATGAGGAAGACTCTGATCATATGCCCGAGTTTGAGGCCTTCTTCTCCGATCTCCCATCCAATGATTTCAACTCACTCTTCCGATCGCTGGCGTCGTTCACCGATACCATGAAGAGGCCATACTATGCAGCAGGTGTGCCTGGTTCCTTCTATCAGCGGTTGTTCTCCAAAGGGAAACTTCATATGGTCGTGAGCCTTAGTGCCTTGCATTGGCTTTCTCAGGTGAGGTGCAACCTTTCACATTTTCCACTTTGTATTTACTTTATGGTAGGCACTCTCTCATAAAGTAGACTAGTGTTCTGAAGTTCTCGCATAAGTTTGTATCATGACTAGCAACTTTGTATGGTAACTTGATCTGTGCTAGATTTTGTACTTGCATTTCTTTTTTCAAGTACCTCTTGCACGCTAGCAACTTTGTTGTGAACATTTTTTTTTAATGGGGCCTTCTTTTCTCACTGTTCTATAGGCTATTTGTTTTCTAACAGAACCAAAGTTTGCAGCAGGAACCATATTATGATTATTTTCCCTCCATCTTTTTCTTCCACAAAATCTAAGAGTAATTTCCTTTGGAGTGAATAGATACCGGATGCCGTTTTAGATAAGCAGTCACCATCTTGGAACAAAGGTCGAGCTTGGATAGATGGAGCGAAGAAGGAAGTAGTCGAGGCCTATGCAAAGCAGTCAGAAGAGGACTTGACGGCCTTCTTGCAGTGCCGAAAAGAAGAGATTGTGGAGGGGGGGATGCTTTTCATACTGATGGCAGGGAGGCCGGACTCGCAGCAGCCAGAGAACCAGTTAAGCGATCCAGACACGAGAGCCAAACACCCCTTCACAACCTCCATGGATGAGGCATGGGAAGACCTGTTGAATGAGGTATGTATACTACCAGCATAGGGGATACCCAAGTTTCAACATAAAAGATCCTCCCTGCACCTTAAAACCAGCATGGCATAACACCTCTCTTCTTCCCATCCCCATATCATTAACAGGATGTACCACCTTTTTGTTTTTGGGACTTGGTAGGAGCTCACTCTTGAGTAGGCTTTTGCACTTCCTGTGTGAGCAGGGGATCTTTTTGGTGCTGGTTTTGTGCTTTCTTCTGCAACTTGGGCCTCCAAACCTGTTGATGTCCTCGTGTCATCCTTGCTCTAAATCTCTCTTGCGTCATAGTGTCACATCTCCCGTCTCATGAGCTCATCAGATTTCACTAGAAGACTAAGGACCTCCGGTAACTCTTTCAATAAACATAAGTACTCGGGTAAGGTTTTAAATCCAATGAAATGACCTTCCCTGTTTTTCTACGAGTATATCATGCTAACGTTTAAAATGAGATGTCTCAGGATATGCCGATCAGGATACCGAGACATTGATGGGATAGTCTCTTCCCGACACTTGGGACAGGACATTTCATCATGATATAAAACCATGATTTGTAGCACTATTTGCACTAAAAGTGTTGGTATTTTTGCTCCATGAAATTAATCTTGTTAACTTTATTTCTTTATTGTTGAGGTAAGAGTTGGGCTGGGCCTAACCCACTTTCATTAAGAGAATGAAAAGGTAATAAAACAGCCAATAGGCTCAAAATGAAAACAAAAAGATTGCAAGAACCAAAAGCATATAGTCTTAAAACCCGGTGCAAAACCACTTGGATATCTTGTTTATTGCCAATTAAGTTGTTTTCTTATGTTTATCTGCTATACTTCAACAGGGATTGATTGATGAAGAGACACGAGACATGTTCAACATCCCTGCTTACATGAGGAGCACAGAAGAGATTAAGAAAGCATTCGATCGTTGTACCGGATTTGAGATCCAACAACTGGAGTTTTTTAGAATCAGCGAGCATTCGAAGGAGAAACAAGAAGAGTGGATCAGGGATCCGGTTTCCTATGGCCGTGCCAAAGCCAATCTGGTACGAGCAACACTGAAGCCAATTGTCGAGGCCCACCTTGGGCAAATCCTCCCAGAGGAGCTGTTTAAGCGGTTCGAAAAGAGGGTCGCAGAAGACCTTGCTATGCTCCATAAAACTTGCTTCTATGGAGTGATTGTTGTGTGTGCAATTAGGAAGTGAGAGTCCCCAATCCAAGGAAAAGGTCCCAAGATTCCATGCATATGGTTGTTACCATATAAGCAGTCTTTGTTTGCTCCAAAATATATATAATATATTTATAAGCTATGTTTCAGAATTTTCTTTGGAGAATTAAAGTCTTTGAAATCTTTTACAGTACATAATTCCAGCTAAACTTATGGGCCATAATGAATCAACCACAGGACAGTGGTAGAGAAACTTTGGCTTCATTTCCTTGTTATCATGGTCTGGATTCCAATACATAGTTCCATAAAGGACAACCATCAAATAGAGAACAACATCTCAACCAACTTACCGACTAAATTCAATGGAAAAATGACATTCTTATTGAGAGCTGATGGTGACTCTACAACAGAAATTAATCCTACCGCTTGTCAAACTGTAGAGAATTTGATTCTTGAATTAGGAATCCTCAAATAATATGAAATAACTCCTTTGTTACCTCAAACTATGAGAAATGGGTTTCAAGTGCTCGTCCGAAATACCAAATCATGTAAATTTGAGCCTACTTGAAAGAAACATTTCTTCATTATAGTTACTGGGACATTACACATAATTATGTTTTTCAAGCCATAGATTAAGAAAAGATATATATATATATACATATTCCAATCACCTCTCGTCCTACTCTTTTAAGAAGAAAAAAAAAAAAATCATTACCCAAGTGATTCCGTATGAAGAATCTTGGCATGGTAATTGATCTAGCTCTCTTGTAACTAGTTTCCTCAGGGTGTGTTTGCTTATACTTTTTGATTTTTTATTTTTAAAAAATATATTTTTTTTTTTTTACTATTGAGTAAAAATAAAAAAATAAAAAATATATTTGATAACCATATTGCTATAAAGCAAAATCAATGTTTGGAGATGGCAGGTGAAAAGTTCGATGAAAGAGAAGGGTTCGAAAAAGAAGGGAAAAGAGAATGAGGAGGTGAAAAGCTCCACAAAGAAAAAGAGTTCGGACTCTTTATTTTTTGGTTTGACATTTTAGACGTGGAAAAGCAAAAAAAGCAGAAAAGTAAGTTTTGAAAAGCAAAAAATTTTTGCTTTGCATATAAAATAATTATTTTAATTTTTTGATTTTTACTTTTTATTTTTCATGATGTTATCAAACATTATTTTTTAATTTTTATTTTTTAAAAATTAAAAAATAAAAAAAATATTTTTTTAATGACTAATCAAATGCATCTTAATTAATTTTGTTAGGCGCTTTTGGAGCACTACCATTTTATAAAACTTGCCAATATCCAATCCCAACGACATGACTAAGTGAGGGTAAGGATATAGCAACTTTGACGAGGCCCGTTGTGCATGAACCATCTAGAGGTCATGCCACCATTGAAGAAGTCACAGGTCGTTTGCTAGAATATTCTATAGTTTACAACATTTAGCCGTGATGTACTTGGGAGTCGAACTGAATGACCACAAGAAAATTCCTCCTCATTGGAGCTTAAGAGAGTTGAATTCGACCCCGTAAGATTTAGGAACTTTTCAAGCTTTACATAGTATTGTACCACCTACCTTACATTTCAAGGAGATCTTTCATCACCATCATCTTTACTTTTTCTCGAGATTAAGATAGGTTTTACCATTCAAAGCAGACAAACCATGGACTGTAGCCAAGCTTCCAATTTAAGAGTTGTCGCACTGTTTCCTTCCACAATTGGCTCCTTTGATGTAGCCTACTAGTTTGAATGAGGGAAATGCTTGTTAATTAAGTGGATGACAACCTAAAATATTTACAGCAGGCGTCTTGTTGTAAACTTATAGATTTGACATGTATATAGATTATTTTTATTGTAATTAAAATTTTTAATATTAATTTTAAGGGACAAGTCATGTTTAGGGACACGGGGGATGGTTTTGGGAGAGGTGGTCGATCGTCTGTGCCAGACTTGGTAGGTGGAATTAGTGAATGACGATTCTGGTGGGGGCCACTCTATGAGCCATCACATCGGATCTGTTATTTAGAGCCCATGACTTTAGGGTGCATCGGCAGGCCCAGCTGTCCTTCCTACTCCCCCCGTGACATGTTTCCTATGAGGTAGGCCCCCTGTGTGGGGTGGGGGAGGGGGGCAGAGAGAGAGAGAGAGGAGTATAATTTTCTAATTTGGAAAAGAAAATGTGTTTAAAGTCTTAAAAGGAAAACAGACTCAGAGGATCATCAAGGCCAGGACATAAAAGTGTGATTGTTTTATGACAGAAATTATCAAGATAAAATCTATAATATGGCTTGGCAATGTTGGAGGTATATTGATGATAACAGCAAGAAATACTAATCTAAAGAGGTATAATTTGGGCCCTATGATTTTAAGCTGCACGTCATTTGAATAAATCAATCATTAGATAGTGATTGGGGCCTAAATGTAGTTTTGTCTGGACCATAGAGGTCAACAACCAAAACCACATCATCAGAACTAAGGTCCATTACCTCTTTTAGGCAAACTTTGAATTCATTTAAGCTTGCTAGACCGAACTAGATTAAGTCACAGTTTTTTTTTTCAAGTAGAAGTGGACATGCATTTATGTGAGGAACTTTGGTAAGTAGCCCTAGGATCTTGTCCCTCTCTATTCTCACAAAAAATCTAGCATCTTCATCAATTCCTCGTGATTTTTAGGGAAAAAGAATTGTTAAGAAAAATCCATCACTCCATCAGGATCAGAGTTTGCATCATGGTAGTGTCATAATTAATGCTGGTTGCAAAGAGAAGCTACAGGATCAGTCCTACTGTGAGCTAAAGCCACACTTCTCAATAAATAGAATGATGTCTATGATATTTGCAACACATGGGAACCAACATATTGTTGGTGATTAAAATAAGTTAAGGATGGATATGGCATTTAAAGAAAACAGCAACATCAAATGTATGAAGAATATTTTATCTTTCTATAGCTCGTGAGATACATTTTTTCGAAAACACCTATGCCTACTGATTGTACGCCATTAAATTGTTTCATCTTCTAAGCCATAAGGCAATCTCAATGAAACAGGCTTATAGTTAGCATCAACAGGTACCTTCTGTCCTTGAGCCTTAACATGCATTACGTAGTAACGTTCACCTGCCTGGTTATATTGCCCTTGACGGCAATCATCATACATTGTTGACAAGGTGAAATCTGAATGACCTTAAGCTCAGAGGCGCCAGCCTCTGAGTTGCACTCGGTTGCAGGGTATATTTGGAGGGAATTAGATATAAAATTTGTGAAACATAGAAAGGATGGGCTTATTCTTTTTTTTTTTTCCTCAATACAAAGGGACGATCATATCATTCTATGTGAGTACAATTTAAAAAATTAAAATATAAAATATTCCACAGAGTCCGTTTGCAAGCGTCTTCTTGATACCAGGTTCAATCTTCAATGTACTTGGCGATAAAGAATGTGTTAGAATAAATTGATAAAAAATAGATCTAAAAAAAAATAATGCAAAGAAAAAGAAAGAAAAAGAGCACACTAGGATTTAACGTGGTTCAGCAATGTGCCTACGTTCACGGGTGAAGATAAGTAATTTTACTATCAAGATTACAATGGAGGAGAAGCACTCATAAAATTTTTTAAAACCCTATACACCCAGAAATTTCTCTCTCTCAATATATTTTTGTATCTGAAATTGGAGAAAGAAAATAAAAGGAGGTGCTGCATTGCGACATCGTGAACCACTAGGAGCCTGGGACACCGCTTGAGAGGAAAAAACCATGAACCCATGGGTGGGTAATTTAAAATCCTATATGTCCAGCTGATGTGATAGTTGGAAGGAAAAAAATAGCCCCATTAGGATTTGGTTTGGTGTTGACTGGGTCAAACAATTAACAAATCTCCACTTTTTGACTCGGACAACATAGATGCACTCCTCAAAGTAAAAAAATACTCGTAAATGTAAAATAGTAAAAAATATTCATCTCCACCAAAATACCCCAAAAGATATCCTCAAGTGCTGTAGATACCAATTAAGTCCAAGCAATGCTTGAACTTAGCAATTAGAAGAGGCTTCGTTATCATATCAACTGGACTGTCGACAATACCAATTTTTTTAACAATCACTGTGCGTTTTCCAATCACATCCTGAACGAAATGAAACTTCATATATCGATGTGCTTTGTCCTTTCATGAAACATCTGATCTTTAGATAAATGAATAACACTCTGATTGTCTGAATATATAACCATCGACTCCCGACTAGAAGTAAGCTCTTCAAATAAGCCTTGTTGCCATATAGCTTCCTTCACACCCTTTGTCATAGCGATATACTCCGCCTCGATTGTAGACAGAGCCATAATGGGTTGCAATGAAGCTTTCCAACTAACTGCACATTCACCAATAAAGAAAGCATAACCTAAAAGTGATCTCCTCCTATCTAGATCATCTGCAAAATTTGAATCAACATATCCAACCACACCATCTTTATACCTCTCAAACTCCAGACAAGTACTAGTGGTACCTTTTTGGTATCTCAGAATCCACTTAACAGCCTACCAATGAGTCTTATCAGGGTTGGTCATATATCTGCTAACCATACTCACTGTATAGGAGATGTCTGGTCGTGTGCAAACTATGGCATACATAATGCTCCCAATAGCACTGGAATAAGGAACATGTGACATATACTCCGATTCATCATTGGATTGTGGTGACAATGCGGCTAAAAGTCTGAAGTGCACCGTAAGGAGAGTGCTCACCGGCTTTACATCTATCATCCCAAAACGTTGAAGAATCTTTTCTATGTATTTCTCCTATGTCAAATGCAATACTTCTTCTTTTCTGTCCCTCTTAATTTTCATTCTAAGGTTCTTCTTAGCAGCACCTAAATCTTTCATTTCAAACTTACCTTTCAGTAATACCTTCAACTTATTTATCTCAACTATATCACTGGAAGCAATTAATATATCATCGACATAGAGCAGCAAATATATGAAAGATCCGTTAGCAAGTTTTCTAAAGTACACACAACTGTCACACTTGCTTTTAGAATATCTATGACCTATCATGAAAGAGTCGAACCACTTGTACCATTGTTAAGGAAACTGCTTCAAGCCATAAAGTGATTTCTTTAACAGACAAACATGGTCCTTCTTTCCTTCAACAATGAATCCCTCTGGCTATTTCATATAAATTTTTTTCTCAAATTCTCATGTAGAAAGATTGTCTTAATATCGAGCTGCTCAAGATACAGATCATGCATGGCTACCAATGATAAAAGAACATGAATAGAAGTATGCTTAATGATGGGTGAAAAAATATCATTAAAGTGAATACCTTCTACCTGACTATAGTCTTTAGCAACTAAACGAGTTTTGTACCTTGTATCTTCCATATTAGGGATTTCGTACTTTTTCTTGAAGATCCACTTACGGTCAACAATTCTCTTGCCTGTAAGTAGTTTTACTAACTTTCATGTGCAATTCTTATGAAGAGACTCCATCTCTTCATTCATCGCCACTAATCACTCTATAGAACTGGTACTAGAAATAGCTTGATTGTATGTGGAAGGCTCGCCATCTTCTTCTATATTATGTGCCATTGAAAGAGCATAAGCAACCAAATCCTCATAGCTATATCTCTGTGGAGGTTTGATCTATCTCTTTGTTCTACTTGTAGCAATACTCTGCCTCTTAAATTATGAGATTTTTCTAATTAAGGTGTCTGATGACTGAACCTGTTCAGACTGAGAAGAATTTTGCAACTAAATTATACCATTGATCTCTATCTTCACCTACTCCCTAACACTCGAGATTTTATCAAAAGAAACACGATTAGGATATAATATAACAGACTCATCAAATGTGATATCTCTGCTAATAAGTAACTTAGATGATTCAGGACATCACGGTCTATATCCTTAACCCCTAATGCATAACCAATAAAAATATACTTTTTAGCTCTGGATTCTAACTTGCCTTCATTTACATGAGCATAAGCAGGATAGCCAAATATTCACAAATTAAAATAATCAGAAGAGCTACCAGATCATACCTCCTCCGGAGTTTTACAATCAAAACCGAATGTGGAGATTGATTTACCAGATAACTTGCCATAGAAATCGCCTTGCCTAAAACCTCTTCGCCAAGCCAGCATTAGAGAGCATGCACCGAGCTCACTTTAAAAGAATCCTATTCATCCATTCGCCTATCCCATTCTGCTATGGAGTATGCCTAACGGTCTTATATCTGATGATCCCTTCCGTAACTATGAAGACAATGTCGCTATCATTTGATTCTCCTGCTGCAACACTTGCTTCTGCCTCAGTATTAGTATTTTTCTGACCTTGATGCTTGTCATCATTCTTCTTCTGTTGTTCTTTATTTTTTAGCTTGAAACAATCAATTTTTATGTGACCCTTCTTCTTACAATAACCACAAATCAGATTTCTATGCTTTGACTTTGACCTGGATATACCTTTATTGCCATAACTCTTTTCTTGAGACCTCCCTCTAGCAACCAAATCTTTTCTTGAAGCTGCACATGTCTTATTGCTTATCTGCATGTCAATCCTTTCTTTTGAAAGTAAGGAGGACTTGACATCATCAAGACACAGTATCTCATCCAAACAAGAAGGTCTCACGAAAGTTCTTATAAGAGGGTGATAAAGAACACAATAATAAAAGGGTCTCATATTCTTATTCGATTTTAACATCTATCGAATGGAGATCGATAATAATAGAACTAAATTCATCTAAATACGATTTAATGGAGATACCTTTCGCCATGCGCAACATGAAGAGACATTGCTTTAAATACAACTTGTCGATGAGAGATTTCGTCATGTAGAGAGACTCCAACTGAAGCCATAACTCTGTAGTAGTCTTTTCATCTAGGACTTCGCGCAATACCTCATCGGATAAGCATAATTGTATTGCCGTAAGAGCTTTCTCATCAATTTTCTCCTTCTGCTCTGGCATCAATGAATCGGACATCTTTTTCTTTTCCAACAGTATCTTCTGCAATCCCTGTTGCGTCAGTCAACACGCATCTTGACTTGCCATAATGCAAAGCTGTTGGTCTTATCAAATTTTTGGATCTCAAACTTTATCGTCATCGAAATCTATCGAGAAAATAGAATAGTTCTGATACCAGTTTGTTAGAATAAATTAAATTGACGAAAAATAAATCCAAAAGAAAAATAATGCAAAGAAAAATAAAGAAAAAGAGCACACTAGGATTTAACATAGTTCGGTAATATGCCTACATTCACAGACGAAGGTGAGTAATTCCACTATCAAGATTATAATGGAGGAGAAACACTTACAAAATTTTTCAAAACCCCATACATCTAGAAATTTCTCTTTGTCAATATATACCTATATCTGAAATTGGAGAAAGAAAATAAAAGGAGGTGCTGTGCCGCAAGGTCGTGAACCATTGGGAGTCTAGGATGCCGCTTGAGAGGAAAAAACCGTGAACCCATGGGTGGGTTATTTAAAACCCTATATGCCCTGCAGATGCGACAGTTGGAAGGGAAAAAAGAGTCCCATTAGGACTTGGTTTGGTGTTAACCAAGTCAAATAATTAATGGAATGCATCTCAATTCTTGATACTATTCACCTCTCCAAAGATGTGCTGAACCGGTGTCATGGTAAAATGACAAAGGAACCTTCAGATGTTATGGATGAGCGGATGAGCTTCGAGATGCTTCGTCTCGTCTCGAAATCAATCGATGACAATGGTAGAATCACTCTCAATGAAGATGTTCTTCATCTGCAACTCCTGTCTCACGTAAATGATACCTACTCAAACGGCACAAAGCTCCACTTTAGAGATGCACGGCTCAAAAAGATATGAGCTCTCTCGTGGGATGAGCATCTTTTGATCTTTGGTTGGGAGAATAAATAGGAGCAAATAAAGAAAGAGAATATATTGTATTTAATATATTTTAGATTTTATGATAATTTATCTTTCATCACAAACAAAACTACCCACCCCACCTCCACACCCTCCCTTTTTTGTGCTTCATAAAGAGTGAGGGGTAATATGGTAATTAACTATCACGTGGGAGAGAATAAATCTATTCCACCCCTCTTCATGGATAGGTTTATCTCCAAGTCAGAGAAAAATCCACTCACATGACACATCTCGCTGGCCAAAAAAGCAGTGTTTGGCAGAGTAAGAGAAGGAACAGGGACTATCAACCATCCCAGCACGGCCTAGTGCTCAAACAGGAAGCTGGGCTTCACATCTGTCGAGCAGAACTTTTTTCTATCTACTTTTTAGGACCTATATCAACATGTAGCCTAAGCCTCTCCAGATCTAGATGAGGCAAACAGTAGTGAAAAGAGATAGAACTTGTTTTCCAGCTTGGGCTGCTGCAGTTGTTACTGGATTTCATTCTCCAGCTGAAGCTCCATCATAGTCTAACTTGGATCACTGACCAAATTTTAAATGCATAGAATTCCAGCACCAGTAAATTATGTGGGAGAAGGACGACCCTGCAATATCACTGCTGATACACCCCAAGTTGGAGTCTGTATTTCTCATGGTCATCATCCCAGGCCTTCTACCTCCTTTTGACAAATAAATGAATAGCCCTTCAGTTTTTGTGGTTTAGGAAGCATTCTTGATGTGGGATTCATGAATCATATACTCTTGATCTACAACTTTTGCAGTCATCGAATGATCGAAAACATGGCAAGCATACTGTCGCCTTAAGTTTATTCTAATTTGCATTTGGTCACACTGAACTGAGATTTGGTTACATCCTTGTCAACCAACTTTATGGATGAATCTCAAGCTCATGTGGATATTAAGTGCCTAGCACCTCTCAACCCCTCCAGAACTGTCAACTAGTTCTCATGTGCCACATGTTTTTATGTTTGTGCTGACCATACTGCCCTAAGCTCTGTTTCCTTAGACTTACACTGTTACAGTAGAAAAGATATAATGTGATTGTAAATTGTGTTTCTTCAGCACTTGTTAGCTTGATTCACATGGCATGTCACTACCATAATGGCAAGACGAACTTTTTTCTATTTTAAGCAAGCATGGATAGAATCCCAAGCTTGCGATGACACCACTGGCAAAACCCTGAACTGGATCCCGATCTACAGGTTTCACAAGGAGAGTAGCCTTAAAAGGCCATGCAACAGCTAATAATTCATTACATGCTGCGCTGGCCATTCGTTTCGTACCTGCCTGGTGGTCCATGATGCACCCTGCATCACTGGGCTTATGCTTTATGGAACATTGCATCGTAGTCAATCGTTTCGAGTAACTGTTTGACGCATCTCATGTCGCTTGTAATCGGCATCTTCAGTCGATCATCTGGCCATGCCAAGATGACCGCTGCGGATTTTCTCGAAGAAAGATGATCCCTTTCCATTGCAAAGACTCGAGGCAGATGCCGCAGTGGTTGTAGCCTTTGGAACAGAATGCCCATGCCCAAACTCCTATTGGTTGTGGGCATTCAATGGTGAAGTGGCATGAGAACAAATGCATGCAACCCACTTATCATTGAATCTGTTGCAGGATTAGGACTTGTCTTCATGTGAATAGAGAGTGGATATATCATTGGCAAGTTATCAATATAAAGCTTTGAAAGGGAAATTCTGCTTGAAAGCCCTATAACATCAGAAAAGTGGGTAGATTGATATCTAGGGGGTGGCTAAGATCTACTTCCTAGATGGTTTGCTTTTTCTGCTTCTCCATAGAAAACCCTTCCTGAATATCAGAATCTCATTAGTCTCATGTATGTCATGAAGTTTACTCTTGTTATTCTTCCAAGTCCAGTCAGCACCTTTGGGTCATGTTAAAGAAAACAGATGGTTTGCAATATGAACTAAGAAACCAAATTACCTCACACACACACAAAACCGAAGCCAACTCACTTCAAAACAACAATTTGCAAATTATATACCAAAAGCTGAAGCCTGATGGAGGAAAGTAAAATCAATGAACCAGGTTTTCTTTTTCTTTTTTCTTTTATAAAAATAAACTAGGTAACCGTAGGAAACAGTATATCTATGTGGTAGCTAACAAGGGGGTAGGTAGCAGTCAAAAAACTTTTAAGCAGTCTTGTCTGTCAAACAAAATGAAACGAGTGCAGAATTGTAGCATTGTGAACTGTTAGTGGGCTCACATGCAATTGTAGCATGTCTGACAGCTCTAAAGAGGGCTCAAGCTAGCTCAAAGCTCACGAGCCACTCCATGCTGCTGTGAGTGGAGAAAGCATGGCGAAACTTGGGAGGGGCAAAAGCAAATGAGAACAACATCAGTGCAACATTTACTTCTTCGGTTGTCCGTAAGCTTCGCAGGTCTTGACTGTCAACCTTGAATGCTTTAGGACCACCATGTGCCAAAGGATATGATTGACCTATGCAAATAGATATTAAGGAGGAACTTCTAGATATCTGTAGGAATAGTCAGAAGAAAGGGAAATGCAAAGGAACATCACAACCTATGTAGTCCTTTCTTTTCAAGCATGAGTGGTAAAGCCATGTTCATGTTACAGTAATTACCTTCTATTTTGACACTCACTACATATATGCTTCAACTCTTGCAAGTTATTTATGTAACTGAATTATTCTACACAAGCACACGGCCAATGATTTAGCGGGTCTTATTATCTAGCAGGCAGCCTTTCATTGCAGAATTTGTGAGATTTTTGTGGTTACACCAGTGGCTTCTTATCTATACATGTCAATATCCAAATGTTTTGATTTATTGTTTTAATTAGTTTTGAGAAAATAATTTGTAATATCATTTATGTGGTCTTTTTTTTTAAAAAAAAAAAAAAAGAAAGAAAGCTAGGCCAAGCCTAACTATCTTTCACTTAGAAAATGAAAGAAGAGGACACAGAAATGAGGAAAAAGAAAACAAAGAAATAAAAAGAGGAAACAACATTCAACCAGAAACAATAGGAGCAGAACAATTTACAAAAACTCAAGTCAACAGAGTTCAACATCAGCAACTTGTTTACTGAAGAGGATTTTGTCCGGTCTTTCTCTTTTTCTTTTTTTTTTTTGATAAATTAGATAAATCATACGAGTCTAGTTTGAGCACATCCCACAAAATCAAGAAACAAAATATCCCTCAAATCACGAAGAGTATCAACCACATCGGTCCACAGAGCACCATGTAGGAGGCGACCCAATCTTTGGATAAAAAAACTGTACCATCCATCCATATCCTGGCTTGATGATGATTATTTATGATCGAAAATTCTTCCATTTCATTCCAGCCATGATCTTTGATGTTTTCTGTTTATCATGCTTCTTCTTATGTAGATATTAAATGTTTTATTTAAGCAAAATTATATTAATATCAAACTCAATATCTAAATACTTATTTAATCAACAAATTAATTCCATGTGACCTTTAGAGTTAATTTTCCATCCATATATATACAGGGAGACTCAAAGCCTACTAAAGTGATCATACACCTGCACTCTGTCCTGTATTTAGTTGTTACATGTCCCTTATATGTACTAAATAATGGGCTTATTTGGAGGCTGAGGATTGTTGAATGTTTAACATGAGACCCTGTGAAAGGCCCAACTATGGTTTGAGGCCAGAGCCCCTCTTCTGAACCTTTTTAAATTGAAGTATCTTGTTAGGCGGTGAGCTCACATGATTCTTTGATTCTTCAATTGGTGCTTTGTGTCTCTTCTTTCTGCCCGTCAAATGAACGCTAGAGTGAATATTTCTCGCAACAAAGTTGTATACATGAAAATATCTTCTTCTACTAGTGGACTTTTAGCAATGATTTACGTTTCTTTTGGTTGCAAATAGTTCACTGTTTAGAACCTTCTTAAAACTGTTGAAGCAAATTTGTGGGACACAATAAGTGTCCTAAATGGACCCCACCAGAGATCCAATTATGATGCTAATTGTTGCAAGTGTAAGGTTTGCAACATGATTCTTACCACAACCGACCCATATCATGCTGAACTATTCTTCATCAAATTCTGTGGATTGGAACTCCATTTATCACGTTTGCTGCAATACTTGATACATGTTGCCATAATGTTTGTGTTGCAAGGTTTTATATATTTGCTCGTAGGATTACTACGCGGTTTATGTTTGACCTAGGCATCAGTCTTGACTTAGGAATAGTGCTATACAGAATGACAGATATTCGGTGTAGCGCATCACTTCATTGTCTTGATTACTTTTGCATGACCGGTAATTTTGTTAACACTTGCACACTACCTGTTGGATTACTTGCACATTGTAACCCTAGTTATCAATTACTTGACATTTTCCACAACATGTACTTATCATTCCCGGCTTCATCGAGGCCCTCCGTGCCTCTTGGCCTCATATTTCTCAGTCTTCATTTGATCAAATACATAATATGTATCATAATTTCTTGATCCCAAGGCTGTCATACGAATATCATATTTCCTTCCTTCTCAAGAATATTCGAAACTTTTGAAGGACCAAACAGTTTCTGCACTTTCTACCTATTGTTTTGATTCTAATCAGTAGCCTCTCAAGTTGAGATTGGTGACTAACAAGTACAAACAAACATGTTAAGTTCGCACCTGAGTTGAACTGTTCATGTACACCATTAGATTTGATGCATAGATATTTTTCAACAATTTGCTCCTTTTGCAATAAGACTGGGATGTTATATACACAAGTGATATCAAGTGCAAGTGTGTCAAACTCCAAGAGTCACAACAACAGCATCAGAAGGGAGGCTTGCAACCCAGACCCACAAACAACCCAGCCAACCACATAACTAGAAGCAAACGTTAGAGCCCAAAAGCCCCAGAAGCTAAACGAGGCCAGGAACTCACTTTCTATACATGAAGAGTTGCATGCAACGGAGAACCTTCAGCTAAAATTTCTCCTCCAGATTGTGATTAATCTTCAACCTTCAGATAAAATTGCTCTTCCTGGTTGTGATTAACTTCTATGCAAACACTGCCACCTCAAGACACCACTATGAGCCTTCAAACCTCACCTTCCACCAGAACAATCTGTTTTGTTTATTCGCGGCTCGGTTTGAGTTATGGGATCTTTTAACCTTTTTCGAGAACAAAAACAGAGCAATTCTTAAGATGCGCATCTTAAGAATTTTTCAGAACAAAAAAGAGCTACCAGAACCAGTTTGGACCATGGAAGATTTAATGACGTAGAGAATTTCATAGATACAAAGACAACAATATCTTAGCAACTCTGTTTTTTATACTTGATGATATAGCCACCTCATGAGAGCATTGGTCTGAACTGAACCTATCCATAGCTAGACTTGGCGTTTAATGTGATCGTCTAGTCACAAAGTCCACAAAACTCGCACATGATTCATGCTGGCCTCTGTCACCCACACGCAAAGGACACAAGAAATGCCAACCGGCTTTTCATCTGGATGAGCATCCACTGTGAGAACTTACCATTTCAAGCGCAGAGTATGTGTGACAATAACTATTTTTCTTCGTTTGTTTTTGCTTACGTTCACATTGCCTTCCACTTGCTTGCTGGAAACCAGTGTTGGATCCTCAACATCTCACATGAACAAAATATTGGATGATTTGTTGAGACCGTACTGGTTTGGTCGTCTAGTCAAACTTAACCAGGTTCGGCGTGCCTGAGGCAATGATCATTGATGACTTCTACTCCACGTAGGATACCCCTAAGAGAGGAATTTGTTAATTAGATTATCTAAAGCAGGTGCCGAGATAATATAGAATAAGTTCATAGATGACTTATGTCACTTGGTGGGACATTCATCCTTGGTTCCTTAGGTTTAAGCATTGTTATTTATATTGAATTTGATTGGAATATTCCGTGCTGCCAATTGAAAGTCAGAGACTGTGAGCTGTGACATGATTCTTAACTTCTTGATTGTTTCAAACCCTCTACTCATTGCATGAAAAGGCTTCTATTTCTTCTGATTAGGTACTTATTATGTTGAGAGAAAGGAGAGAACTTCCATTAACTAAGAATTACAAATTATTGACTCTAATGAGGAATCCGTGCTAGGTCAGCAAGCCATAAAGTTAACCATGCATAAAAACATATCTAATAATCCAACTTTATCCACCCTCATCAACAGAACAGGTAAACTAGATGCATCATCGCTGCCTTTTTGTCATGATATCGTCCGTCGGATTCTATATGATCACATTAGCATGACCTTCTTAGAAATCTTAGTAGCTAGTTTATCTCCACTTGCTTGTGCATCCTCTTTTCTTGCATGCATAAGTTTATTATAGTTTATTATGTTTAAAATTGAGGCTGCAACCAACATTCAAACACATGAACGACTTTTCAACAAAGAAATATCTCTTCCAAAAAGCAAAGAATGCGCAAGAGATGGAGGATGAAGTAACTAATTTGCATATAGATGGCTGACCGGATATTCCAAATTCTTATAGAATCCTCTGACCAGCTTGAGAGAATCTTTTATCTTCTGCCAAGTTATGCGAACCTATCCCTATCTTCCAACGATTCCAAGGGAAGACCCATGTAATGGTTTCCTTCAAGATAAGGATTGGCATACATTCCTTGAGGTACATTTATTGTACAATCATGCATTAGTAACCCATTAACAAAGGACAAAAGGCAGGTCACATATAATTGGATGTATTAATAGATTTTGATTCCCATAGTATCCTCTGACCATTATTGAAGAAGGTGATAACTAAAGTTTTCATTTCAAACCACATAGAATATGGACAGACCCACTCCTCTAACTCAGCCAATTACATGGTCTTCAAGAATTTTGTAGCTTTTCTAACTTACACTCAATGGCATCTTCATTTTGACACCATCTGAGTTCACAATTTTCTCTCTCTAAATATGTATTATCTGAATCATATAAGCCTATACAAAATAAGGGCAATATCACTAATCATTAAAGCTTCCATGTTCTTGCTTCATTCAGCTGACAACTGTGAGGTCACCGCAAGTTGAAGTTAGAGTTCAATAGCAATTGCTGATTGAAGAAAGGATGGCCTAACAAATTGTACTGAGGGCTATCAAACTGGCCGGCGAAGTTGGTAAAAATGCTTGAATTAAGGAGCCTCTTCGATGGGCGAGAAAGTTTGCCGCCGTCTTCTAAGCAACTGTCAATTGCTCGCTCGCGTTTCAGACCATTCTCAGCTGGCAAAACAGGGGACTCTGTTTGGGAGAGCTGTGGAATGAAAATGTTGCTGCGATTGCTGCTGCTGCTGTTATTGATGAATGGCTGGTCTGAACTCGGATGAACAACTTGATCTTGTTGAAAACTTGGGATATCAGCAGTGTTCTCCAGGAGTTGAGATAGTGCAGAGAAGTCCACATTTTCGAGGAGGTCGGTCAAAGAGCAAGACTTGGGAAGGTGGGGAGGGTTGTTTTGTGGTGTGGTGTTTGTTAGGCTTGGCATGAAGACATCCTCCACAGATATGTCCTCTTGTTGACGATCCATCGACAAGGTGTGGTTGCTCTTCTTGTAGATTCGGCAAAGGACCCAGTCATCCAGCTGAAATTGCAACAGAAACAGGGGAAGTAAGTTATGATGAAAAAGCATGCAGTGCTAAAACAGAGGAATTGCACTTTATTCCTGCCCTGTTCATCACTCATCAACTAATAAGATCAGCAAAACTAACTGTACTGTAAAATGATTTAAATTATCTTCTTTAACTAATAAATCCAGTAGAACTGTTCTATGTGATTAATTGAAGATTTATCTACTTCTTAACTTGCCATGGGGCATATCTAATATTGTTAAACCAAGAAAGACAATCTGAGGCATGCGATTATCATCCCTAGAATTTTGTTTCTTTTTGTTTTGATGCAATCATCCCAAGAACCTTGATGACTTGTTTTCTCACGTAGGCAAAGATCTCTTACCCTCATGGAAGTGTCTCTAAGCTTCATAGGTCTGTAAATATTGTTGTTGTGGGCATCGGCGAGCCGGTACTCATGCATGATCCAATCAGTCTTCACACCCTTGGGAGGTCTTCCCTGGTAGAACACAAGGGCCTTCTTCACCCCAATGTTCTGATTCCCTTTGCTAGAAATGATCGGCTTATCAGTTCCGGTGGCCTTCCAGTAGCCCGACGCAGCTGCCCTGTTTGGCCGAATGCCGTTCGGGTACTTGCGATCCCTCGGGCTAAAGAAATACCACTCCTTGTCCCCAAACATCGCTTTGGCTACACAAGCAACAATTATAGACACCATATCAATTCTGGAATTCTAATCACTACACTGCAAGATCACATGTATCTTGCTTGAAAAAACTTGACATGCAAGAACTCTAACGTAGGTCGCTACTAACCAGGGAGATCCCATGGATTAAACTTGTAGATATCGACTTCTGCGATGATAGAAACTGGGCATGGAAAAGAAGCTGCTCGGTTCTTGAGGTAGTGGAGGATGAGCTCCTCGTCGGTCGGGTGGAACCGGAAACCCGGTGGCAGCGATGTCGCAGGGTTCGACATGGCTCGATGGTGATTTTTAGCTAAGCTTAGCTAGTTTTCTACCTTGGTCTCAGTAGGGAGAAGGGGGTGGATGGGTGTCAAGGGAGATAAGAAGAGAAGGTGGGGGAAGGGAGAAGAGGTGAAATTTCTGGGAGAAGTGGATGTGGGGGTCGTTTTATCGTTGCAGATTTTTGTCGTGTAGTCATGCTCGCTTCGTTGGGCCCCTGGGCTAACTGGGCCTGCCACGTGGGCTCGTGCTTATCGTTTTTATTCTAAGTATGGTAAGGGAGGAAAGGTAGGCTGACAGATGGATCCGATAATGACGTGTATTTTATGACGTTAGCTTCCAGGTGTCCTGGACGCGTGTCGTCCTGCGAGCCGGATTGTTTATCCGGACCGCTCGACGTGGGTTGCAAGGGATCGAGTTCTGATGTCCCTTCAGAACAAGTTAAACAAAAAGCGAACTCTATAATGGAGACGTCCCATGTTCAGATAATTTATAATAATCGAATGTTTGCGACCGTTGGATGGAGGGATTAGGTAATTTTGGGTTGTTTGCGAGCGAGGGGAACACTGGAATCCGGATTCTAGCAGTGATGGGATAATTCCAATTGACGAGCCGAACTATGCATTGATTCTGGCTACAAGGACGAGAGAGTTGTCCGCATAAAGATACGTTCACAAATAGCCAAGAGTGTCCTTGTTTAGCTTCTGTTATGTTATTTTAATGGAGCACGCTAGTTTGGTTAGCTGGGATTAGGAGGGATAACAACGTTTTGCCACGGTCAAGGTTGACACGTGGAAAGGAAAAAAGAGCATCGAGCGTCGAGTGGATCAGCTAGACCTTGTAGAACATAGAACATGCATGCACACAAGTGGGTATGCAAAACATGCCATGACTGTTTAAAAGTAATATTTGTTATAGTTCTTGGATGACTGGATTAGATGGAGGGTCATGTTCGATATTCGGAGTGAAATGGTTTCATCCACTAAGATAAGAGACTTGTGTCAGATAGCTCTAATATTTTTTTATTAAATTATATCGATTTATACATCAAAAAGATTAAATTTGATAGTTGATTAATTGGATAGAGAAGATCGCAAAGATAGCATAATTGAGGAAGAAGTTATTAACTTTCTAAATAGGATGTATTGTGTGCTTAATAAGGATAAGATATTTTTATAAAATTACCAACTGTACTATTATATACATGCTAGCCAATGGACTCATCAAAAGATTAGCTGTTTTAGGTTAGATGGATTGATTGACAAATAATAATTAGCCGTCAAAAGAAAATTTTGATTCTAGTACAAAGTAGGAGGTGTCGTTTCACCGTGTACCCCTTCCAAGCATGGATAATATGCCTCATGAGTGGATAAACATTATTCTATAAAGAAAAAGAAAACAAGGGTATCGAATACGTCAGATGTTCGACATTGGTTTGTCCTTTGTATGTGTTCGGTGTTCTGAATATTATAATTGATCAACTCACGTACGGCAGGAATAACTTTGACCAAGTTTCGTTCTCCTACCAGACAAAATTCTTTTCCAGATCCATTTTCCGGCTTCCTTCACTAACCCACAAATTTGGTGGCGGTCCACGTGGCTCCAGTTGGAGGCGCCAACGGCGCACCCTGTTTAGTTGCGGCCAGTACTCTCTCGGATGGGGCCCATCACTGTTTAAGGTGCAATTAATCTGGTTCTAAAAGTTGGATTAGTGTTTATCACTACTTAGGATGCTAATAAGGAGTTTGGGGATGGTGCAAGTAATCTCGAAACTAAGAAAAAGCTGGATTAGTGCCTGTCATTAGTTAGGATGTGGATAGTTTTAAGCCAGCTTGCTAATGCTTAATAAAGGAAGAGGAGCTATCACCAACCAAAAGATACGAAACAACAGTGAAGTGGTGATGAGAATTTAAGCGCAAAGGGGTCATCCTCATCCCCAAGTACGAATGAATAATAGGTAAAGAAAGCATGAGCGTGTCGTGCGTTGATTCGTGCACAGTATACCATGATAGGTTGATGGATATAACGGGGTGTAGAGCAACGGTGGAGCTTGGAGAAGTTTGGATTTGGTGGCACATTGAGCTTTACAAGGTTGTGAGTGATGATGACTTGGCATGGGTGCTGACAATTGGATGACGATAGCTCCTCGACTCGTCCAAAGTTCGCTACACTCAAAAGAAAGAAGATAACTGCCAAGATTATTGGCATGCACACTATTGTTTGTCATATATATATATATATATATATATATATATATATATATATATATATATATATATATATATATATTATCTTCGGTCACGTTACGTAACATCTGACGAGGGGAAAGAAAAAAATTCATGAAATAAAAAAAAAATCATGAACATGCAGCTTTGCTGCTAACTAATTCTGCGGGATGTCTGAATACCATACTATATATATTTGTTGCCACCAAACCCCATTAAATGGTGTGTTAGAGATCAAATAGGCATCTAGAAAGATGTAGACTGTTAATGATGGCCGATGGATCTGCAAAAAAAAAATCTACGTAAAGTATATCCGATGGGAGACCTCTGATAATTAAGACAATAAGAGCTTAGGAAACAATCGAAAGAGAAAAAAAATAATAATAATTTTTTTTCTCTAGAGTCAAACTTATCTAAAAGTTCCTTCATTATCTTTTTATATAAAGATGAAGCTGTAGACTGTTTATGTCGAAATCTGATAGACCATCAGGACCTATTAAGCCACGATCTGACAGATTATTAAGATACATAATCCATCTATTAACCTATGAATCAGGATTGTTAGTCATGGGTGTCAAAGATTGTAAGTTATACCTATATTCTGAAGGTTGTTAAGAGATTTCAAGAATTGCCTGCTTGGCTGAAGAGGCCGATGGCTTGAGATAGAAGTAAAACCGAGGCTTTGCCTTGAATATATTAGCGTTTGTGCATGTTGTTGGGCTTCATTTTCTATCATTGGCTGGATCTTAATCTTGGGATCAGTAAACGCCGATCCGGATATCGGACAGAAACTGATCACATCACTTTGCCTTAATCTCTTGGATTTCTCCCTAGTGTCCAAGATACTTTCATCGGATTGTTAATACGTGCTTGATTATAATCCAAGGAGGGATGGTCGGGTTGGATGAAAGATAACCTCCACAACAATATTAAAAAAAAAACTTTTGATATATTGAAATATAATATTAAACTATTTTAGTGGTCATATTCTTTTCAATGAGAGCATTACTCCTCTTTCATGTAAAAATATGGAAGGGCCTCCAAACCATTAAGAACATTAATGCGGAGGATTCCCAAACTTAATGTAGATCATTTAGACTACTATAAGACTTAGACAAAGTTCGATGTCCAGTTGAAATGTTTTTATTTTTTAAATCAAATAACTTGTCAAACTCTACAGAGTGGTTCCATTCTTCAAGTGTGAGGTATATCTAGCAATCAAGATAAATTCTATTATTTAGTTTTTGGAATGGGTGAATCAAAGTAGACTTTTTTTCTAAAAAGATTTTAATCGAATATATCTTTCAATCTGAAAAAAATTAGATGAAGTGGTTTGAGACAAAGTCAATATAGAAATTGATGAAGTGGTTTGAGACAAAGCCAATATAAAAATTGAGATCTATCTTCTATAAAATTTTAATTTTTTCATGATTATTTCTATTAATTATATATATTTTCAGAGTTGTGTCCTTTTCAACCAGAAGATAAAGTATGCAACATCAAACCTATCTAACATAAATAAAACTAAGTTTGTTATTCATTAGTTAGAAAAATAGGATCTAGACCCTACTTTTATTATTATTTTCTTCTGAATTCTTTTGAGAGATTTTAGTGGAACGGATTAAGAAGTATTAAAGTTAATACTTTTTCTGTAATAATTTTGTAACATACTTCTCTAATAATTTTGTAACAATTAAGAGAAGGTAATAATTTGAAGAGATCAAATTACCAACTTGTGAGATTTTTTTAAAAAAATTATGAATAAAGTTTGAGCTGTTTTCCTTTGTCTTCATGTTTTCACTCGCATTCAGACTCTACCCAACAACATATGTCCAAACCAAGTCTTGATTCTCGTAATATTTCATCAGTTATCTTCACTTATATGCTATCATGGTTGACCAACTTGTATAAGCCTTGCGCAATTATAGCCTGAATGGAATGGATACAACTTAGGATTCCTACTTCCTCAACCCTACATACCAATTATTTGGTTTGTTTTTCAATATAGGTGGGTCCAATAGGCTATTAATTAGGCCACCCCCTAACGCATGTTGTCGTGATCTAAGCTTTGGTTGGTGAGTTTGCTTCTGTTCGACTAACCCTTTACAAATTCCCACGTCTAAGATACAGCTCTCGAGCTCTCCACCCCCTGGTCCCAGTTCGCAAGCATTCAGTCAGCCTATATATATACTACCTGTTAATGCAGAACTTAGATGGTGGAGATATATAAGTTACACTCTCATCAAATTGAAGTGAAAATCAAAGCACATCATAGGAATGTTTCGTTGCCAAGAGTCTAGACGAAGATTTCTTTTTGTTTTTTTACTAAATTGGATTTACTAAACCAATCTAGGATTAAAAAAATCTAATTAATCAATAAATAAAATATTAGAAAATTTGGTAGAAATATTTAATAAGGTCATTCAAAACATAGATCCCATATAATTGGCCACATATGCCGCCATCCAATCCGCATCATTGCTTTATCTCCCTATAAACATGTATGACTTCACAAGATTGTATACTCAACTTCCAATAATCTTGGCGAAGTGGATGAGAACCAATCTAAAATGAAGTAGATCCAGATAATCATTTAACAATTATCATTGAATCTCCTTCAAAAAAAAATAAAAGTTATTTTCAGAATTTTTAAAGTATATGATATATCTTCCCATGCAAATCAAAATTTTGCTATTGGCACTGTAATATCAAATAAACTAACCCCTCTTGCCGCATACATACCAACACAAGAATTTCTTATAATAAAACCAGCACCATCCAAATTAATCTTGAGGAAACCAAAGGATGAAAGCTTCTTGGAAAAATAAGTTCTCCGAGAGAATGCAGAACTTACAAATAAAAGACCTGCAATTTTCCTCAGCTATCAAAGAAATTTTGAAGTCCTGAACAGTAATGTATTTCTATGCTTGTGTCGAAGCTCGCATTAAAAGTAATTTGAAACTCTGAACAATAATTTGAAAAGTCAGATTATTCTTTGCCTCCCAAATTTAATATGCCGCATAAGACATTAAAATAGACTTTTTTTTTCTTTTTTTGGTAGAACATGAAATGTGACATTAAAATAGCCTTTGAACACCGGCGCTCTTGCCTATATGTCTACGTGAAGTGTTTCGCATGGACCACTTCAGCGGTTTCCTCTTTTCATACAGAAATTTGAATTTGTGCACCTCCACTAATTATGTGCAAAGGACAGTGAAATTATCAGAAAAAGGTTTTGTTATTTTGAGAGCTAGCATTAATCTAGAGATGGACTGTTATACCTTCTAGTGCAATGCATCATATCTAATAAAGGATATAATGGACAACTCATTGATCATTGCTTTGGAGACAACAAACAATGCTCTGGCCGGCATTACCACCGTCCACGTATGAAACCAAAATGATGCACCTACACTTGGAATTCTAGCCGGCCATTTACAACATCTCATATATTCCTATTTGCATGCGACTTAAAAATGTAATCACACATTAAAGATTGAGTTCTGCAAACGATTTCATTTCCCTTTTTATTAGATATTTTATAATCCCAAATTTTCATTCCCAACTAGTTCTACGTAATAGTTTTTATGCATGTCATGTTATAATCATGTTGTGAGGTGTAAAAAAATTTCCTAATCTTGAGAAATTGCTATACATGTGTTTTACTAAAGAGACTGCACGTGTGCATCGTATACTTTGCTGTTGGTGTCGAAGCTAGCTGGCCATATTGTCATGTTGATACGTATCTCTTGTTGCTATGTGTACGTGGCTAAACGTAACCCATATAAAACATTGACTTCCAAGTGTTTGACCCATTCCACTACCTGCTATGCCAAGGGTTTATGATGGCAACCTTTCACTCTTGATCCACTCCCATGCATGATTTATTGTGTTTTTTTTGCTCTCTTTCATGCATGCCGCGCCATAATGGCACCAAAAATGGTCACCAAGTTAAATTCGACAAGTCCAAGAGGCTGTTTATGGGAATTTTGTTATTATGTAAATTTCCTAAGATTGGAAGGTGGGCGTGGGACTTGGGATCAGATCGAGAGTTGGGGTCAACGATAGGGGGCTGTCGGCGTGCCGAGCAAATATTTTTCTTTGCAGGATGGTCGAAACTGTGAATTTTCCAATGTTTTCTTGTGGATGCAACTCTTCTACGTTATATTATATTAATTATGGTTTTCGTACTAAGCTTCTTGTGGGGAGGGTGGCGTGGCGTTTCATGCTAAGCTGCTTGTGTCACATGTGATGCCGGTGGGAGGATCTCTCGGAGCCTTGTTTTTTCTTCCAGATTCATCTCCTTGGAGATCAGGCGCATCCATACAAATTCTTACATATATTTTTTTTATTTCATATCCCCAAAGATCAGATGCATCATATAAATTTTTATATATTTTTTTATTTAAAAATAATTAATATAAAATTAAATATATATTTATACGAGCTCTTATACACTCTCTTTATGTCAGCCCGTTTGTACTTATCAAGTAAAATACTTAAATTCATTCAAATCCAATCCTAAACATCACAATCACCTTATGATTAATCTAAATGGGCATATGTTGCAGTATCTTTTAGTCCATATAGACCATAGGTCGGATTTGCTTTGATAATATATGCAATAATTTATGATCTTATTTAAAAAACTAATCGAAAGATATTATTTTAAATTTTTTGATTCTATATAAGTATTCAAAATTTTTTTGACAAATAATCGGTATGGACTAAAATACAAACTTGCACAATAAGGATGGCAGCTCGACCTATGCTCTAAGTAGATTTAGGTTTGATAAAAATGGATTTAGATCGTAAATGGATGAATCCATCTCAACCTGTTTATTAAATAAATTGGATTTAGGTTTCGCCCTTTGATCCATTTAACATATTTTAACCTATTTAATAATTAAATCGAATTATAATTTTATCCATTTAATTTGTTTAAAATTTATTTAATATATTTAAATATGCTTAACGTATTTCTAATCTATTTAATTGATTCATTTAAGCCATTTAATCTATTTTATATGACTTGATATATTTAATAAATTAGTTATGTAGGTCGGATCAGATTATTTGTTTAATAAATAGGTTGGATCAAGATTTGAATTTTGATATATTTAATAAACAAGTCGGATTTGAGTTGATAAATTTTTGACCTGACTCATATTTCACCTGACCCATATCTAGGGTGCAAATTGGTCGGGTCAGCCCAGATCATGAGTGATCTCGATTCGACCCAGTCTCTTGATCGGATCTTAATATTAGACCTAGATCCAATCTAATTGAAAATCAGATCAGATTGGGTCAGGTCTATAATCAAAAAGTTATTCCCATTGGATCATTTGGGTTTGATCGGGTCCATATATAATCCAGTCCCAATCTAAAAATTTTGGATCCATTTCGAATCTAAATTCTAATCAGATCTTGTTTGTATGATAAACCAACATATGGAAGTTTATGGTAAAAAAAAATTAACATTACTTTATCTTGACTGTTAATTTATAATCAATTTTTCAAAATCTTACAGTCAAATTGAGTAAAACTGTATAAAAAATAATAATAGTATAAGGGCATTTGGAATTCTAATCCCACTTTATTTGTTCCATAGTTTATATATTGGATTCAATGCTAAATTCGGATTAGATCGGATCCGAATTCAGTAAAACCAGATCCGATTCGAAATATTAAACGGATCTAATTTTAGAATCCGACTTGATCCAACGAGTTCTAAATAGATTGAATCGGATCTAAATGAATCGGGCTAGATCAGATCATGGGTCGGCCTGACCCATTTGCAACCTTACCCATATCTCACCCAATGCAACCCAATTGCCATTCTCTACTGCACGGGTTCTCACAATGTTTAGCAAGGCGCCACTTAAAGTTTAGTTAGAAACAAAAATACATTTATAAGCATAAATATGCATCTACCTCAAAGATCCCACTTCACCGATAGTTCCTACGACAAGCATAGTCTTTTGAAGCTTAATGTATCACTGAATCATGTCTCACTATCTTAACCCAAGTCTTTTTAAAAAAATAAAAAAAAAAAAATTCCTACTCACCTCTCAAATCATTTTGATTATTGACAAACATTAGTCAAACAAAGGGTGGTTGTTGAATTATTATAATTAACCAAAATCTGGTTCCCTTATCCTTTGCCAATGAAGTGTATGTTTTATAGTCTAAGCATCTTATGGTGATGTTTTACAGTTTTTTACAAAATATTAATGCAATAAAATATATTTTAAATCAAAAAAATATAGTTTTCATTCATCACCACTCGATAGATGGGTGCCAACCATCTAAGCTACCAGTTGTTGGCAAAAGTGTGGAAGCTTTTCTTAGTTCTTTGACAATGATAACAGGTATATCACAGCTTATATTAAAAGAATACTGTTGGGTATAAAATAACCCCAGTCGAAGTTCGTAAGAAAGTTCGTAAGAGACCAATCCTTCCAGGACTCTTCCGACTTCCGACCTTGTGCGGCATCTTTCTGAACTCCTCCGACCGTCCGAGCTTCCACAGTACCATCCGGACTCCTTCAGCAGTCGACCTTCCACAGTATCCTCTGGATTCCTCCAACGGACGAACTCCTATCGTACCCTCCAGATTTCTCCGATGATGAGCTCCTTCAGTCGTCTACCGAACTGCTCCAAATGCTCTCTGGGCTTCACTATCAGTCGATTTTCTACAGTAATCGACTACTCTCCGAATCTCTTCCAGACTCCCTCCTATCGCGATCGACTTTACTCCGAGCTTCTTTCGAACTTCGTCAATGTCCGGGCTTCCCCAGCAATAGGACTTCTACAGTAACCAGACTCCATCCAAATTTCTACAGTGATCGACCGCCTTCCGAATTTCATCCGAGCTTCTACAGTAAGCAAATTCCGTCCGAACTTCTACAATAAGCAGTCTCCATTCGGACTTCCACGGCAACCGATCTTCGTCCAAGTTTCTACAATAAGCGATCTCCATCCGGACTTCCATGGCAATCGGTCTCCATCCGAGCTTCTACAGTAAACGGCCTCCTTCCGGACTCCTACAAGAACCGGATTCCGTCCGAACTTCTACAGCGGATGGATTTCAAACGAACTTCTACGACGGACGGGCTCCAGCAACCAGATTTCTACAGTGACCGACTGTCTCCGGTGTCTTCCGTACCTCTCAGCGCCAATCAAACTTCAACAATGCCAACCAGACCCTCCAACGGATAAATTTCCTTCGGACCTCTCCAGCGGTCGACCTTTCACAGTGTCCTCTAGACTCCTCCTACGGACGAGCTTCCACAACACCTTTCAGACTCTTCTATCGGTCGACCTTCTATAGCGCTTTTCGAATTCCGCTATTGGCTGACCTTCTGTCGGATTCCTCATGCAACCGGACCTCTCCGGTGGACAGTCTTCAGACAAGTTTCTACATCAGATAAATCCCAGACGGACTTCTCTAGCAATCGGACTCCAGTCAGATTTCTCCAACAAAAAGTTTCCGTCCGGGCTTCTACAGCAGATGGCTTCCATCTGCAGCATCAATGCCTAAGGCACCCAACAACAATTAACCCGTCAGCAACCTCGGAAATATCCGAGCTTCTCTTAAATTGCTGAGACAGAGAGCTATTCCACTCCACCAGACGTTCCAACCGAGCTTCAGCCATCCGGCCCGAATTCTCTGGCAAGTCGCGATAATGGACATCACTCCACTCTCTGTAACAAACTCCATGTGGCCCCACCACCCTCCGGCAAGTCGCGACAACGGACACCACTCCACTCTCTGTAACAAACTCTACGTGGCCCCGAACGGCCCACTACCAGGCAGTTACGGACGTCGCTATCAATCGGTTACGCGCTCCCATCTATAAAAGAGACCCTCCAGATACGTTCTCCTCTAAACTCTAAACATTATCTCTAAACTCTGCTAAAATCTCATTCGAGTGCTCCATTCCTATTGAGGCAGAGTACTGACTTGAGCGTCGGAGGGTCTTGACGGAGCACCTCCAACTCCAGTTTAGACTTTTCTTACAGGTCCCGACGGCGACCGTGATCCCCTCGACTCTAGCTTCTCCGACATCGATGGAATTCTGCACCAACAGAATTGGCGCTAGAGGAAGGGAGCTGTGTCTTCGCAGGACCCTTGTTCTTAAAGGAATATTCAACAGAACTGTCTTCGATCATCTTCTTCGACATCTTCTTCTTCTTCTCCGACCAGATTCCAACCTGATGCCTCCCCGAAAGGCATCCACCAGGCGATCTACGACCTCCATGGCCAGATCTCAGCAAGATCTGCCAGCTCCGATCTCGTCTCCAATTTTTCAGGCTCCTCTTCCTCCGGCAACGGCAGTCGGCATGGAGCAGTTCGACCTACTAGTTCAGTAGGTCAGGGGCCTCATCGAAGTGGTGCAGGCCATGCAGCAGCAGCAGCAACCGCAGGCATCTGCGTGGCTGGAAAGAGCATCGTCGGAGTTTCAAAATCCGATGATCGGACGGCCCACTTGGGCCAGTCGCCTTGTATCCCCCGAAAAGGAAAAGTAGAAGGTGGAGAGCTCTCTGTCTGATCACGATTCCACCCCCGGAGGGTCCCTACCTCCATTCTGCCAGAAGACCTATAAGATTCATGATCGAGAGGATCTCCTGGATCAAAGGTTCCAAGAGATTAACCAGCAGATCAAAGAGCTCCACCATGCTCCCCCTGCTTACGGTGAGGATATCTGTACTGACCCTCCTTTTTCTTAAATGATTATGCAGGAATCGATTCCGTCGAACTTCAAGCTCCTCCAATTCGAGAGCTACGATGGGACCTCAGATCTGGTTGATCACCTGGAGGTCTTTTAGACAATGATGCTGCTCCATGACGCACCAGACACCATCCTGTGCTGAGCTTTCCCATCTACCTTGAAGGGAGCAGCAAGAAATTGGTACTCAACGCTGAAGTCGGGTACTATCTTCTCCTTTGATCAAATGAGCCACCAATTTGTGGCTCATTTCGTCAGCAGCCGACGTCCTCGGAGAGGTTCGGAGTCCCTCATCAACATCAAGCAAAAGGAGGGAGAGTCCATCCGAACTTATGTCAACCATTTTAACGCTGCCGCATTGAAAGTCCGGAACTTAGACCAATCAATTGCAATGGCCGCCCTGAAGAGCGATCTTCAAAAGAATGACCTTCCGTTTTCTTGAAAAAGAAGTATCCCAGGGACTTCGCTGATTTGCTGGCTCGGGCCGAAAGATATATCCGAGTAGAGGAAGCCTTCAAGCTGAAGGACGAGGAGGCCGTGAGGGAGTGGCAGGCGAGTGACTCTGGCAAGCCCGCAGCTGAAAAAGGGCTGAGTGAAGCTCGGCCACATTCTCAAACTCCCCCCAGACGCAAGCGTGTCCGAACTCCCCCCCGAGCTAGTAGGCAGAGAAGCCCGGACCGCAGAGTTCGACGGAGCTCTCCCCCAGGAAGATTCCACAGCTACGCCCCTCTCAATACTCTGAAAACTCAAGTGCTGATGGAGATCAGGGAGCAGCTGCCAAGGTCGAAAAAAATACGCGCACACCCTGAGAAGTGCAACCCTAACAAGTTCTGTCTCTATCATCGTGATCATGGTCACGACACGAAGGAGTGTATTCAGCTCTGAGATGAAATCGAAGAGCTCATCAGACGAGGTCGGCTCAACAGATTCATTCGACGCCGGTCTGAAAGTAGGGAGGATCGGTCGAGGGCCCTACCACAACCAGAGCCGTCAAGGAGGGAAGAACAGCCTAAAGATCGGCCTCTAATCGGGATCATCAACACCATCTTTGAAGGACCCCGATGAGGAGCAGCCAGTGGATCGGTCGAACCGCCCAAGCGGTAGAGGACTGAAGAATCTATAACCTTTACTGAAGAAGATGCCCAGGAGATTCAATTCTCTCATAATGATGCGGTCGTAGTTTCTTTAAATATTGCTGACTATGATGTATGCCGCATTCTTGTTGATAATGAAAGCTCGGTCGATATTTTGTTTTATGATGCATTCTCAAAAATATCTATTTTGGATGATCAATTAGGGCCGATAAGCTCCTCATTGGTAGGGTTCACTGGCGATGCTGTGCCAGTGGAAGGAGTAATAACTTTTACCGTAGTTGCAGGTCGGTGCCCGAAACAATCTAGAGTGCAAGTAGATTTTCGGATAGTAAGGGCGTCGTCTGCCTACAACGCAATACTCGGCTGATCTGGCCTCAACGCCCTGCGAGCTGTGGTATCGACCTACCATCTGAAATTAAAATTTTCCACAAGCCAAGGGGTCGGAGAGGTCAAAGGAGATCAAGTCCTAGCAAAACACTGCTATAACATAGGCTTATAAAGAAATGGTCAGTCTGACCCCTGTCCGGTTGATGGATTAGACACTCGCGACAACCTTGCTGAAGAACGGGGTGAGCCAATTGAAAATCTTGTCTCAATTCCTTTAAACGATGGAAATGAAGAGCACATGGTGAAGATCGGCTCCAACCTGAGAAAAGAGGTACGGACACAGCTCATCAATTTTCTACAAAAGAATGTGGATATTTTCGCTTGGGTTCCGACGGACATGCCGGAGATTGATGCGAAAGTCATGAAACACCGTCTGACTGTTGATCCCAAACATCGGTCGATGAAGGAAAAAATCTGAAGTCATGCACCGAAAAGGCAAAAAAAAATAGCTGAAGAAGTTGATAAACTCCTGAAAGCCAGGTTCATTAGAGAAGTCAACTATCCGAGCTGGGTCTCCAATGTGGTTCTCATCAAGAAGGTGAACGGCAAGTGGAGGATGTGTATAGACTTCCAAAAGCTGAACAAAGCCTGTCCGAAGGACAGTTACCCTCTACCCAGAATTGATCAATTAGTGGATGCAACCTCGGGCCACGAGCTTCTCACTTTCATGGATGCATTCTTCGACTACAATCAAATCAGGATGGCACCAGAGGATGAAGAAAAGACTGCTTTTATCACTGATCGTGGTTTTTTCTATTACAGGGTCATGCTTTTTGGCCTAAAAAATGCAAGGACAACCTATCAACGGTTGGTGAACAAGATCTTCAAAGAGCAGATCGAACGTAATATAGAGGTCTACATGGACGACATGCTTGTAAAAAGTAAATCCTCAATGAATCACGTCGCCGACCTTGAGGAGATCTTCAGCGCCCTCCGAAAATACAAGATGAAGCTGAACCCAACCAAGTACGCTTTTGGAGTAACCTCAGAAAAATTCTTGGGCTTTATGGTATCGGAGCACGGGATCGAAGCAAATCCAAAAAAGATTCGTGCCATCCAGAAAATGACCGCCCCGAAGTCAATAAAGGAAGTTCAGTGCCTTACTGGGAGAATAGCAGCTCTGAATCGCTTCGTCTCAAGGTCGGCCGAATGGTGCCTACCTTTCTTTCAGACGCTCAAGCAGCCGAAGAACTTCTGTTGGACCACTGAATATCAGCAAGCGTTCGAAGAATTGAAGAACTACCTCAGCTCACCTCCGCTATTGGTAAAGCTCGAACCTGTAAAGGAGTTGTTCCTGTACCTGATGGTCTCCCCTGTGGCTCTCGCCGCAGTTTTGGTTAAAGAAGAAGCAAAAATCCAACGGTCAATCTACTACATAAGTCGAGTATTGAGAAACGTCGAAATCAGGTACACTAAATTAGAGAAACTAACTTATGCCCTGTTGATTGCAGTCCGAAGGCTCCGACCTTACTTTCAAGGGCACACCGTAATACTGCTCACCGACCAGCTGATTAAGGCAGTTCTACATCGAGCAGATGCTTCCGGAAGGATAGTGAAATGGACGGTCGAGCTCACGAAATTCGACATCAACTATCGATCTCGATTGACGATAAAAGTCCAGATATTAGTAGCTTCATAGTAGAATGCACTATCCCGGAAGAAGCCGAACTTGAACGAGGTGAAGCTGACAACCCAGGGCTCCAGCCGAACTCCCCTGAGGAAAGAACAGATCTCCCTGATGATTTTTGGGCCCTCTACATGGACGGTTCCTCCAACATATCAGGCGCGAGCGCGGGCCTGATCTTGGTCAATCTGGAAGGAATTATCGTGGAGTACGCGCTATGCTTCGAATTCCTTACGATAAATAATGGAGCGGAATATGAAGCTCTGATTGCAGGATTGAAGATCGCCAAAGAATTAGAAGTAGATCGGCTCCAAGTCTACAGTGACTCCCAATTGGTGGTGGGACAAGTCAGCGAAAACTATGAAGCTCGGGAGGACAGTATGGCCAAGTATCTCGAAAAGATAAAAGAGATCATCCCTGCCTTTGGCACCTTTGACATCAAGCAGATTCTAAGAGCAGAAAATACCATGGCCGATCTTCTCTCCAAGTTGGCTACACTGGCTTCGACTGAACTACCTAAGGAAGTCCTCTTCGAAGTTCTGAAATGCCCAAGTACGGAAGAACCGCAGCTTGTAATGGAGATTGGCCATGAACCCAGCTGGATTGATCCACTGCTTGCATACCTCAAAGACGGAATTCTTCCTCATGATGCAAAAGAAGCTCGGAAGCTTAGAAACCAGGCCTCCTGATATATCCTTTATGAGGGCAAGCTGTACAAGAGGTCGTACTCTTTGCCCCTCCTGAAATATCTCCGGCCTTCTGAAGCCGACTTTGCCTTGTGGGAGGTACATGAAGGAGTCTGCGGAAGTCACCTGGAAGTCAGATCTTTATCCCACAAACTGCTCCGACAAGATTATTACTGGCCTATAATGTACCACGACTCCATTGAATATGTCAGAAAGTGTGACTGGTGTCAGAGATATGCGAATATCCAAAGACAGTCTGCCTCCGAACTTACACCTTTGAGTGCCCCACGGCCGTTTGCACAGTGGGGGATGGATATCCTTGGATCTTTTCCCATGACGTCCGGGCAGCGAAAGTTCCTCCTGGTGGCCATTGACTACTTCACCAAGTGGGTCAAAGCCGAACCTTTGACGAAAATCATAGAAGCTAGAGTGCAAGACTTTGTCTGGAAGTCAATCATTTGTAGGTTCGGCTTACCTCGAACTCTCATTACTGATAATGGGCGACAATTTTCTGGAGCAAGGTTTGCTGAATTTTGTGAGGACTTAAACATCTCCCATAACTTCACATCAGTAGCCCATCTGCAGGCAAACGGCAAAGCTGAGGTGACCTACAGGACTCTGTTGCAAGGAATCAAGGCGAGATTTGAAAAAACAAAGAAAACTTGGGCAGACGAGCTTTATCATGTGTTGTAGGCATACCGAACTACCCAAAGACTGTCCACGGGGGAGACCCCCTTTGCCTTAGCCTTCGAAACAAAAGCAGTTATCCCGATTGAACTCAAACTTTCGTCCGCGCGAGTCGTGGCATTCGACGAGCAGCGCAACTCACAGGATCTCAAAGCCAACCTCGACTTATTAGAAGAAAAGTGGGAGACAGCTCAAGTTCGGATGACAGCCTACAAGCAGAAAGTAGCCCGCTACTACAACTCCCGGGTCAAGAGCAAAGCCTTCAGAGCGGGGAACTTAGTACTTCGGCGAGCCGCTGTTTCACAACCTCAGAACCAAGAAAAACTTGCCCCAAACTGGGAAGGCCCGTATGAAGTCAGGGAGGTAGTCCGGCCTGGAACATACTATCTAAAAGAGCTCGGAGGAGCGGACCTTCCACGACCATAGAATTCAAAAAATTTATGAATGTATTACCGATAACTTTGCCTTAAATAAAAGTTTCATATTCATATATCTTTTCTTTTGGCATGAGCTTATAACAACAGGGAGTAGCTCCTTCAGACAATCGAAACTAAGTGTGTCAGGGACAAGAGGAGAACCTCGTCCCGACACAAACGAAGGCCCGATTATTAAGAGACCGGATGGGGGGAGAGGCCCTTGCAACGACCCTTATGTGCCCCCACAGCCATGTTAGGAACAGGAGGAGAACCTCGTCCTAACAAGAGCAAAGTCAAAGGTCCGGTTATTAAGAGATCGGATGAGGAGAGAGGCCCTTGCAACGGCCCTTATGTGCCCCCACAGCCATGTTAGGAACAGGAGGAGAACCTCGTCCTAACATGAGCAAAGTCAAAAGTCTGATTATTAAGAGACCGGACGGAGAGAGAGGTCCTTGCAACGGCCCTTATGTGCCCCCACAGCCATGTTAGAAACAGGAGGAGAACCTCATCCTAACATGAGCAAAGTCGAAGGTCCGATTATTGAGAGACCGGATAGGGGGAGAGGCCCTTGCAACGATCTTTATGTGCCCCCACAGTCATGTTAGAAACAGGAGGAGAACCTCGTCCTAACATGAGCAAAGTCGAAGATCTGATTATTAAGAGATCGGATGGGGGGAGAGACCCTTGCAACGGCCCTTATGTGCCCCCACAATCATGTTAGGAACAGGAGGAGAACCTCATCCTAACATGAGTAAAATCGAATGCCCGATTATTAAGAGACCGGATGGGGGGAGAGACTCTTGTAACGGCCCTTATGTGCCCCCACAGCCATGTTAGGAACAGGAGGAGAACCTCGTCCTAACAAGAGCAAAGTCGAAAGCTCAGTTATTAAGAGATCGGATGGGGGGAGAGGTCCTTGCAACGGCCCTTATGTGCCCCCACAGTCATGTTAGGAATAGGAGGAGAATCTTATCCTAACATGAGCAAAGTCGAAGATCCGATTATTAAGAGACCGGATGGAGGGAGAGGCCCTCACAACGGCTCTTATGCGCCCCCACAGCCATGTTAGGAACAGGAAGAAAATCTCATCCTAACATGAGCTGAAATTGACTGGGTCGGGAACAGGAGGAGAACCTCGTCCTGACACAAATGAAGACCTGGTCGTTTAAGATCGGATGAGAGGAAAAGCCTCCTCAATAGCTCCTCTACACCCCTACAACCCCGTTAGGAGCAGAGAAAAAACCCTCGCCCAAACATAAAAAAAAAGAGAGGGAGAGAAAAAAGAAAAGCAACGAGCTACGCCAGAGATAAGGAAAAAACGAACTACATCTAAGACACAAGGGACCTCATCTCAACAAGAAAGAAAACTCTTGTCAAAAGTCCTTAGTCTCTAAGGGAGAACCCAACACTAGCAGGAAAAAGTAGACTTCTTCAAAGTAACGAGAAGTTCGAGTCCCAAGCTCGAACACAGGGAGAAAGCATCAAATTCGAATGGCCTCGAAAAGACCTTCGGTCATGACCAAAAAGGGTGAATCAACGCGGCGATGACTAGAAACCTTCAAACAACGTCAACATCGAATAAGACAAAAGACAAAAGACAAGAGAAGCTTGGTAAACGATAACTCAAAGTAAGAATAGACAAAGTAATGAAAATTTTTTTTTTCATTTCATTAGTAAAGAGAGCATTACAAAAGCCTTTGAAGGCCAAAAAAAGAAAAACAACAAGAAAAGAAAAGAATACATGGAACGAAAGGTAAAAGAAGCTCTAAGGAAGCTTGACTCCTTCTGACTTCGAACTCTCGGTTCCAGCCATTATCAGGGATTGCTTTAAGTTCTCAACTTCTTCTTCCAGTTCCTTCTTTCTTAGCAATATCTCCCGATATATTTGGTGAAACCGCCGGCTTTCGCCCTCCGATTCTCGAAGCCTCTTCCTCAGAACTTCAGACTCCGCCTCTGCATCCTTGACAACCTGCTGCTCATAGATCAACTAAATTTTCAGCCGCTGCAATTCGACTTTCTTCTTCCCAAGGGCTGTGGATAGTTCTTCCATAGTCTCCCTTAAGGATCGAAGCTCGTCGGAGCCTTGAACCGAAATAGCCCGGGCTCTTTCGGACAACTGCTTCTGAAGGCGGGCAACCTCGTCGGTCGCCATCTTGAGCCTCCTTCTGTAGTTGTCTATTTGCCTACACCAGCCGACTCAGTGAGTGTTGTAATTCGTCTCGACATTCTGTAGCTGCTTCTGGAGGTCAGAGAATTTCTTCGATCAGTCCCAGCCGTAGTCGACCTGAGTTATAAGCCAGGACGAGCTCGAGCTTTCTTCCAATTGGTCGATCTTCTCCCATGCGGCCGTCAACTCGACCTCGAGGGAGCTGATCTTGAAAGCCTGAGTCCAAGACTGGTCGCTGGCGCGTTTCTGGAGTTCCTCAAGCTCCTTCACGAAGTTGACCTTCTTCCGGGTGTAGTCCATGAAGTCCTTTTTGTGAAGGTTTTGAAGGCGAGTAACCTCTATGGTAGCTTCCGAATGGCTCTTCCTCAGCCTGTGAAGTTCGTCGTCCATCTCTTTTGATTTCTTCGTCAGGTGACGAATTTTTCTTCTCAGACCTCGGATCATGGACTTCAAAAAAATTCTCTGCGGTAGGAGAAGAGCTTCGGCAGGGCACTGTTGTCGGAAAATAAGAGCATCACAATGCAAATCATTGCAAGAAAGAGGAATCTGATTTTATTGATTGAATAATTCTTAAGTATAAGAGAAAATATATATATATATATACCGACAGGATTGAGAGGGCTCAGGCCGACATTAAATAAAAGTTGCTCTTTCAGAAGGTCGGAGAGGAGAGGAGCTGGATAAGTCTTAAGTTTATTGGAGGCTTCAAGGTCATCCTTCCCCAGGCTAGAAGCCCGACGGACGGAGTCCCTCAGGGAGCCCCAGGGGGGCAACCCCAGCCTCAGGGTCGGGCATCAGACGTAGAAGTACCTCTCCTTCCAGTTGTGGATAGAAGAGGGGGTACCTTTCAATAACCCCTTTCTATCGAACTGGGGGGAGAAGTACCATCAGTCTCTTACCGAAGGGTGACGCTTGAAGGTATAAAAGTTTCTAAATAAGGAAAGAGTTGGCCGGACTTCAGCTCAATGACAGAGGGAAAGAAATCCTATCAGAAACCTAAAGGAGTTCAGCACTACAGAAACTAGAGAAATGTTTAAAAAGAAAAAAAAAGCAACAACAAAAGGTGGAAGTGAAAGTCGAAGCCCGACGCGGAAGGCTTCCTGGTATAAGCAAAAGTAGCCAGGGGGAGGGGCTCTAGCCCGGTCAGTTGGCCCGAAAAGTTCGAGCTCGTACTCCGAAGGAACTCCATACTAAATCCTAATCAGCGAGAGTTCGTCCGAGATCAAAAAGCTGGGAATGGTGTCTGGTACAAAGACCGGACGAGGTTCGATCCTAGGTGCGGGTTCATCTACAGTATAAGGATTTTGGGAGGCTGGAGCTGACGAACTTCTAGAATTGCTAGAGGAGGAAGTGTTGGAGGACATTTTGAATCAAATAAAAATCTTAAAAAATCTCGAAAAAATTGAGAAAAATAGGAAATAAGACACTTGTGGAGAAACTGAATGGACAGAATGCAGAGGAGGAAAAATGGAAGAACAGCAAGAAAAAAAAGGATTCCGAAACTAACCTAGGCTGGTCCGAGAGATGCAGGAGGGCAGTGAAGGTGATGGAGGTTGACCTGAAGGGCGCCTAAGACCGAGAGGGACGCTGGAAGAAGATGAAGCTCTCGGGGAAGAAGAGGGGATCGAAGAAAAATCTCAGGCAAGGTGAAACCCCTGAAGGAGGGGGACGGGTTTAAATAGACCTCAGGGTCCGGTGCAATAATGATTGCAGATCTCCTTTGGCCAACCTACAACCACTGCATATCCCACTCGTCGTGGCAGACAACAGACGACTGACAGAATCATTATTACACCGTACCTGGGGCAACGTTCCAGCAGAAATTTCAAAAAAATCTTTTCGGATCGCCTCGATTTGAAAAGGCTCCAGCACCGATGCGTCAAATACCAAAATATCTGAAAACAATCGAGTATGAAAATCAAGGGGGCAATTTCGGCTGTGAAAATTTTTCTGTACTTTTTTCATTCGAAATCTAAACTCGAAAGTAGGGGGACTGGTGTTGGGTATAAAATAACTCCAGCCGAAGTTCGTAAGAAAGCTCGTAAGAGGCCAACCCTCCCAGGACTCTTCCGGCTTTCGACCTTATGCGACATCTTTTGAACTCTCCCGACCGTCCGAGCTTCCACAGTACCATCCAGACTCCTCCAGCAGTCGACCTTCCACAGTGTCCTCCGGATTCCTCCAACGGACAAACTCCTATCATACCCTCCGGACTTCTCCGATGATGAGCTCCTTCAGTCATCTACCAGACTGCTCCAAATGCTCTATGGGCTTCACTATCTGTCGATTTTCTACAGTAATCGACTACTCTCCGAATCTCTTTCAAACTCCCTCCTGTCGCAATCGACTTTACTCCGAGCTTCTTCCAGACTTCATCAATGTCCGAACTTCCCCAGCAGCAGGACTTCTACAGTAACCAGACTCCATCTAAGTTTCTACAGTTGTCGACCGCTTTCCGAATTTCATCCGAGCTTCTACAGTAAGCGAATTCTGTCCGAACTTTTACAATAAACGGTCTCCATCCGGGCTTCCATGGCAATCAGTTTTCGTCCGAGTTTCTACAATAAACGGTCTCCATCCGGGCTTCCACGGCAATCGATCTCCATCCGAGCTTTTACAATAAATGGCCTCCTTCCAGACTCCTATAAGAACCGGACTCCGTCCGAACTTCTACAGCAGATGGATTCCAGATGAACTTCTATGACAGACGGACTCCAGCAGTCAGATTTCTACAGTGACCGACTGTTTTCGGTGTCTTCCGTACCTCTCAGCACCAACTGGACTTCAACAGTGCCAACCAGACCCTCTAACGGACAAATTTCCTTCAGACCTCTCCAGCGGTTGACCTTTCACAGTGTCCTCCAGACTTCTCCTGTAGACGAGCTTCCACAATGTCTTCCGGACTCTTCTATCGGTCGACCTTCTATAGCGCCTTTCGAATTCCGCTATCGACCGACCTTCTGTCGGATTCCTCATGCAGCCGGACCTCTCCAGCGGACAGTCTTCAGACAAGCTTCTACATCAGACAAATCCCAGACGGACTTCTCTAGCAATCGGACTCCAGTCAGATTCCTCCAAAAGAAAGTTTTCGTCGGGCTTCTACAGCAGATGGCTTCCGTCTGCAGCATCAACGCCTAAGGCACCCAACAACAGTTAACCCATCAGCAACCTCGAAAACATCCGAGCTTCTCTTAAATTGCTGAGACAGAGAGCTATTCCGCTCCACCAGACGTCCCAACCGAGCTTCAGCCGTCCGATCCAAACTTTCCGGCAAGTCGCGACAACGGACACCACTCCACTCTCTGTAACAAACTCCACGTGGCCCCACCACCCCCCAGCAAGTCGCGACAATGGACAACACTCCACTCTCTGTAACAAACTCTACGTGGCCCCAAACGACCCACTGCCAGACAGTTACGGACGTCGCTGTCAATCGGTTACATGCTCCCGTCTATAAAAGAGACCCCCCAGATACGTTCTCCTCTAAGCTCTAAACACTATCTCTAAACTCTGCTAAAATTCCATTCGAGTGCTCCATTTCTGTTGAGGCAGAGTACTGACTTGAGCATCGGAGGATCTTGTCGGAGCACTCCCAACTCCGATTTAGACTTTCCTTGCAGGTCCCGGTGGCGGCCATGATCTCCTCGACTCTAGCTTCTCCGGCATCGGCAGAATTCTGCACCAACATACACCATAAAAAATACATAATAAAATATTATTTAAAATATAAATTCATATTATTTATTTGCCTGAATAAAAAAATATAATCAACATGACATAACATTTTACATAAATGGCTGTGAGTAACTTAGCAGGACGTAAGCACTGAGCTCCCATCTGACCCCTCTTAACTTGTATGTATTTAGGTTTATATATAAAGCAGGTTTGCAAAGAACAGACTCTCTTGAGGAATGGAAAGAAAGCATAGAGACAAAGAAAGGTCAAAAAACTATTCTTGTGCAAGAAGGATGGACAAATAATTGACTTTGAAAACCCAAGGCAGTAGATATGCTTTCAAACCTAACGCATGATTAGAAAGTAGACCACCTTTTTGCGTTAACTTGTACTCCAAACCTAAGAAAAATCATGGACACATAATCACTCATGTCTTCTCCTAATAATTTTATCAGGGATAACAAGTCATCAATGTCCTTCTTGACTTTAAATAATGGAAGCCTACTTGTTATCTATTAAGTTACAGTAATATTGACTTTGAGTTTTGAACTTATGTATTGTCTGGTGCAACTAAACATTCGAAATCTATCGATAGATATGTAATCACAGCGTGGTTTGCGGCACTAAACAGTAGTTTTCCACGTGCGGTCCATGGACATCAATGGCTTATACCAACTCTCTAGCTTTCTAAGTCTTGATCTTGACGTCATATTCCAACTATCTTACAGAGATTCCTTGGATAGCTAGATAAGAAAGCTATAGAAAAGATGGAATTGTTTATGAGCAGAAGAATAAGAAGCCTGTGGTAGAAAGTTAAAAGGGATATAATTAAAAAGTTGCATGCTACAAAGAAGGACAAGTCACAAGCTAGCATTTCATGATAATTAAAAAAAAAATTGGTTACTCACATTGAAATCTTTGTGTTGGAAGTGATGAGCCAAATGATGGTTAACACCTAAAATTTTCAACTTTAGCGGCTTAGGAGGGTGCATTAGCTGATGTCAAGCTCATATATTCATTAGTTTATGGAATCTTGCACGAATGGGCTAAGTTTAGCCTTAGGGACCTCACCAACTTCCTAATCATTCGTCACCCTACATGCTGACCTATAGGTTTGAATAAGGGAATACTTGGTTAATTTATAGTTTAAAGCTATGAACCCATGTAGTTGCACTTCCTTTTCTTTTCTTGTTTTCTTAAGAAGACGTACTAGAAAATAGTATTGTAATTAAAAATATGTTGGTAAAAAAGCTACTATTCTTATTTTAAAAAATGAAAAATTAGGAAGACATTTAGTTTTGAAGATGCCAAAAAAAAAAAAAAAAGGCCCTAATTTACGATTTTTTTTTTTTTCAGAAAACCTAGAGATCCCAAAACTATTACATTATGGATGTTAATACTTTATAACATCAAGCACTTAAATTTCGGATCAACAACCGCCCAGTAAGCTACCATATAAGAAAGAAAAAGCTAACAACACAACTAATCCACAAGCCTACCATGAGGCCCCATGTTTAGGATTCCTTGGTGGCACCTTCCTGTGATACTAAGTCGCCTCATCAGATGAGGGTTAGGTCTTGGGCACACCAACCTAGGTGCCATCACAGTCCCTACGTGCATCAGATTGGGGCCCAAGTTTGACAAACGTAGCTGTGTGATTGAGGTCCAATGCCAAGGCAGCTCATAAATCTCACATAAGTGGACGTATTTCATGCGCGTGCTCGGCTATATATTGCTCCTTGTTCATTTTCTTAGAAAACAAATGAAGCACTTTAAAATAATAAAAAATTACGCATCAATTTCGCAATTGTTTCTTCTGACATTTGTGATAATAAACCATTTCTACTGTACCACAGAGAGAGAGAGAGAGAGGAGTCCAGGCTTCTAAAATTATTCATCATCAGAGGGTAGAGTCCGCAAGGCAAGACTAATAACAGATACCACCAGATAACCTATAGAAAACGCCACTCACCCCTTGGAATATGGCCCTTCAGCCCTACCTGCCATTAGGTACCAACACAGTTACTTAGTGGCTGTATTGAGAATTTGACAATGACACCAAATTTTATTTTTTGCTCTGATGAGTTAATAAAGTTTCTGTTTTAATTACTGACTATATATTCAGACCTTCATGTGAATTCAATGAAGTACACCTTTTTATTCTTCTCTCAGAATAAAATCCAAGGAAATTGCACCTTGGTTCCTCGTCTCACCAGTTCATGATCTTTCAGACAATTTCAGTATCATAAACGATCGATGCGATGTAGAAGCAATGCAGATCATAATTATATGTTTATTGAGTCCACTCCTGGTGCAATGTTCCAGCAAGACATTGTCCTAAAGCTTGAATGGATCCTTATCCTTTAAGCCTTTGTAAACTATAGCGAAAAAGAACAAGAAACAACGAAAATGGCCTGAGTATCGTTGAATCAATCGAAACTCCTACACCGATAAAAAGAGCAGATCATTTTCAAGTAGGTGAAAGGATCAAGAAAAACTCATGTTTGAAATATCTATGCTTATTGGGCGCGTGGCTTAAGCTCGTACACATGAAGTGGATTGCTTTTCTTTTTTGCTTTTGCTTGTCCAAGTTAGAATTTTGTTTTGCACTTTGTGGCTCAAAATGACATGCCGGACAGCTAATGTTCTTTGTTCTCTTTTTCACCAAACGTCTCAGTCCCTTGGTAGGACCTTGCTCCTCAAAAAGGATGGTAACGTGGCTCTCTCTCATTTAAAACGTTCTTGAGCTTTGCATATTGCACGACATAAAAAGGACTGTAAAGATTTGGCAGCTTTCAAATGGTGCATGGAGAGAAGGAATTTGGCCACTGGCATTAATCAATCATGACATTGGTCACTATTCTGACCAAGCTTAAAAGGTGTTGGAAAGGTGAAGGGTGGTGTCTCAAGTAACTCTCTCTGATGAACTAATCGTCAGCTTCTTAGGATTTCCCTTTCAACAAAAATCCTGCTATAATCCTTTAGGTCAATCAAGAGTTCAATCTCTCATCATTCCGACTACCTCAGGGACAAGATCTAGTGCGGTGATACGTGGTCTCTGAAAGCAAGAAACTTGGTGGAAATTTGACAGGGCATGAGCGGACTAACCAACGAAAGTTTAGCGATTCCTAACAAAGGCTGTTAATGGGATTTCTAGGATGAGAAACTAAAGCACAGGCCTAGCCCAAAGACCTTCAAAATAAACCTGATGTTAGCCCATGTGTCTCTAGCCATAGTGAAATTCTTTGTGCACCGTAGGTGGTGCAGAACACGGGCACCATCTGCAGTGATTGACTCATGCACGGAATCGGAGCATGGCATGTGAAATTTTTTTTTTTTTTTCTTTCGACTATGCACATGAGTTAATCACCACAGGCCGTGCGACCCCCGTGGTGCACAAAGAATTTCTCTTAGCCATAACACTTCCATTTCGTAGAAAACCACTTTCTTGTCAAAGGTTTAAAGAAACCACTTGCTTTATAACGGCATGGTAGGCCCATCTGTGAGAAGGTGGCTTGAATCTTGCCTGCAAGCCTCTGAAAAGATTAACAAGGTAAGCCCAGCTTGGCCCAGGCCTACCTCATCCTGATGATAATTCTTGTTAAACACAAGGCATGTTGAAACTTATCAATCGAAACAAGTCTTTTGTTATTTTTTTTCTCCAAAATATAATTGTTTCTGGCAGAATTACAGCTAAAAATAATATAATAATTAACAATAAGATTTCTTTCAGAATAATATTTCTTAGGAAAATTTGATACTTACTTTGCAGAGTTTGGCATGGACCAAACATAAAAGATATGATGCCCAACCCATAGAGCAATTTGGGCCCATCAAGTTTCAAGGCGTGTCAGTCTCCCATGGCAGCAGGGGACTGATATGATAAAGAAAGTTACATAGGTGATAGCAAAGGGATGAGGGTTGTATCTTTTGTGAGAAAGAAGGATTCACCTTGCTTCATGCGAAACAATCATTGGATTGCACAATTGTTCCTTCGAGATATGTGCAGGCAGACTAGTGAGGGAGTTTGGAGTGCTTTGAGACCTATCCATAGCACGGTCCGACGGTGGACATCACTAAAGAAGATGAATTATTCTTTCATACGAAAGATACAATTGAAATCCATAGGAGAGGCCTAATGTGCCAGTCCAAAAATCACCCTATATGCTGGTGCTGTCAGCAGGGAGTGGAGTAGTTTTGTTTCACTTTTTCTTTCATGCACATCTGCAAGGAAGCTAAAATGGCACTATTCATGAACTTCCTGCGCTTCGCAGCATCAATCCTCCATTACCCGCGTTTCCCATTCCTCGCCTTCTACACTTGAGTCATCGTATTATCACCTTTGTTCCTTCCAAGTCAGAACAGGGTAATTAGACATGTGTGAGTGTGGCCAATAATAATAACCATGCCACATTAACTTACTATATTGTTTTTTGAGAAAACCATCTTACTATATGCATCTATTGTTTGAATTTATTTAAAGAAGGGGTAGATTTAATTTTTTTTTTATCTCCTAAATTTTAGTTATTTAAAAATTTTAATTTTTTTTTTAAATGAACATCTCTTTTCGAAGAGATGCAGCTTTTTGGAAGAAATATTTATTTTCAAAAAAATATGATTATTGCGGCCAACTCTCTGTCGCCTGTCATCGATGAAGAGCACCTGCAAGACAAAGTCCTCATAAATCGAAGTTATGTCCAGCGGAGACCCTCCGATGCTTAAGTCAGAGAGGGGGTTGGTGAACAACTAATAAGAATGTTGAGAGTGGTAGAGTTTTGACCCAGAATTCTTTATCCGTGCTGCTCGTTTACCTCTCTTTTTATACATGATTCTGATGTAACCGTCGAGCACATGGTCTCGCTTTTTATGATGCTAGATTATCGGACCATAATCATAAAGTTAGTGGACTGTTTATTCCCATTAATAGTCGTAACACGTAGTCGATAACCGTTCATAACGGTTAGAGTATGTTGAGCAGATACGCCGACTATATATCGGTAATACTGATAAGTCGGTAGAAGATCCAAATGTGCATCGACTAGTAACTCTAATATGTCGATGGTCTTCAGTCGGAGGTTGATTAAGTCGTTTGTTGTTGGTCGATAATAGCCGACTGTCGGTCGGTCAACCGATTATGAGTCAGAGTAATATGTTCATTTGGCCGATGTAGAGTCGGAGTTGGGGGTCGATTGATTTGCCCCAACAGTTGTCCCCACTCCCAAGTCTAAGGTGGTCCGACGTGTATATCATCACGTGGTTTGTCACGTTGGATGAAGGAAATCGTCACGTACTGTCTCAAGCCCCGATTCAGCTATTGTCCTTTATGGATTTTTTGAAATATGAGAGTTCGTTGGCTGTTTGTCGTTTGGTGACTGCAAAATTATTATTGAGCTGTCATATCGATAGGATAATTCGGTATTGAACGTCAGTATCGGACACATTTTAGGAAGATAATTCGACGCCGGACAATACAATTCTGACTAGTAGATCTTGGCCTCGTGTCCGAATATCATTGGATCGGAGCTGTTCACATGGATGACTGTGAGGTGGCATGATCAGGAGCAGGTACGTCAAACCGTCCGATCAATGATCGGTCCAGATGTTGCCACATGTCGTTAACTGATAAGACTCCAATTTGATCGCTTCCATCTTGGTCGTTGAGGGATCCTATATATATATGGTCGCTTTCGGCCAAACTTTTACTTTGCATTTTGTCTTCATCCTCTGTTGCAGAAACTCTGCCGAAAGGTCGCCCCAGCACTAGAAGACTCCAGGATTTCTTCATCGTCTTTTTGTTTTTAGCTTTCAGATTAAGTGTTTTTGTCCTTTCTTCTTGGGTCCATCTCCTTTTTGGTTCTCTCTAGTTTTTCTTTTCCATGGCTAGGGCTTCTTCTTCTCGGGATAGTCGGTCGGAGAATCTAACCGACGACTCTCCATCGGGTCTGCAAGTGGAGGTTTCTTCACTATCTGAATCCAATGTTGAATGGCTCCGAGAGCAGTATCATATTCCGGAGCAGTATTAACTCTTTGTGCCTGGCGCCAATGGTTGAGTGCACTCCCCTCCTTCAGGCTAGGTGGCATTCTATGTCGAAGATCTTTGGATGGATCTTCAGTTTTTGATTTCGAAATTTATCCAAAATTTACTTGACTATTATGGTCTTTGCCCTGCTCAGCTGGCACCGAACTCGGTCCGGCTTATAATTAGCTTTGCTTTGTTGTGTCGGTTAATACCGACCGAACCTCATTCTTCTCTTTTTCGCACCTTCTTTGTTCTTCATCCCCATCCAAAGGCCAAGGGTTAGTAGCTTTTCAATCCAAGAAAAGGTCTTTCCTTTATTATCGATCTTCCATCATCTATTCATGGATGAAAGAACCAATTCTTTTTTGTTTCCTCTTCTCTTCCCTGGGGCTTTCTTTCATGCTGGGGTGATCCAAGGACCGGTCCTGATGAGAACAGTCGGGTGGAGGTCGATAATCGAGAGGATTTTCACTGACTGAAGGATATGACTGTCCCGCCGCAGAGAGAGCTGATGACCGAATAAGCTCTTTACAATGCCGATCTTAGTTTAGTCACCGCTTTAGGTATAGCATAGTCAATCACTTTTATTTTTTCTTTGTTTGTTTTTAAATTGTACTGACTTCTTTATTTCGATTGCAGCTATGCAGCCGAAGATGCGAGTATCGACCGTCGATATTCATCAGCATGCTGTCAAGAAGAGGGCAGCAGCATCTGAAGCTGGACCTTCCCGACCACCGAAGAAGGGTCGCGCTCCTACTTTACTGGAAAGAGAATCTGACGTACCATTAGCATCGATTTCTGAGCTGATTTTGGCACTGTCTGCCCCGACAGTGCTTCCTGAAGTACCGTCCGTTGAGGATGGGGCGGCAGAAGAAGATAGAGCTATCATAGCACCATCGGTAGCTCCACCAACTGAGATTCGGGCAGAGGCGGAAGCTACGACCAAGCCAGAATAATCAATGGCTACGTCGATGGTTCCTCCAATGGAACCCTCTCGAGTGCAGTCGAGCTCCGACTTCTCCGTATTTTCAAGCACGGGGCTGCCGACAGAAGATCAGGGGAAGGCATCGGTGACTTCGGCAAATGATAGATCATCGATGGGTCACACTGTTCATTTTGACATCAAAATCTCTGAGGATGAGTCAACTTTGACCAATCTGGCATTGGCCAAGCAACTCATCGAAGCTGCTCTTCTCCCAACTGATCGGGAGAATAGAAGAATAGAACCATCATCGAGATATTTTCCTCTTTCTACCCATTGATAATCGGGGTAAATTTTTTCATACTTTTTTTCTTTTTTTATCTGATCTGACTTATCTTCTGCTTGCAGTTGGCACATGACATGTTCGACTAGGAGGTCGGCTATCGGAAGGTTGCCGACTTTCGTCGGACATGGATGGATAAAGTGGCGGCTGCTAATGATGAGAAGGTGGCTGCCTTTGAACTTCGGACGGCGATCGAGCGAGAGGTGAAACTTCAGGAGAAAGTCTCCCATCTGATTGCAGACCTTCAATCTTCTGGAGACGAACTTGAGTCAGCTCATTAAGGCATCTTGTCTCTTGAGTCAAGGATCAAGAGCAAGAAACATTCCATCCATCAGCTTCAAAAGGAGAGGGACAGGTGCATCATCGAACTTTAAGCCGAATGTGAAAGATATCGGGCTACCTTTAAAAGGTGGGCACTTGCTGATGATGAATTGGCTTCCGCAAGAGCTAATGTAGAGCTGGCGAGAGTGGAAGCAGAGTCGGCAAGGGAGGCTTTGAACCATACCATCGAGGACTTCAAAAATTTAGAAGAGTTCAAGGAAGAGATCCTCGAAGGCGGGTTCATCTCTTACTGCATCGGGTACGAGGATAGCCGAGATGCAGTCGAAAAGTTATACCCAGATCTTGACTTGAGCAGCATCGTCCCTTCCATCTCAAAAGATGGAGCTGCTGAAGAAGCTGCGTCGACTGAAGATGGAGCACCGACAGCATCCGAAATTGTTCAAGTCTCTGATGCTATATCGGAGCAAAGAGTTTGAGATGGCAACTGATGATCGATGCAATTTTTTTGTGTTCTTTGTGTACTCAAAAAATTTTGTAATCAGACTTCGGTCTAATGTTGTAACTTTCTTTTCAATGAATGAAAATTTTTTTCAAGTATAGACTATTTTTCTTTGTATATCTGCAATGTCATAGAATTATTTTCTAATTACTGAATATCGATCGGCAAGTCAAATATTTGATAGTAATTATAGGATTCATTCATTAATCGAACATCCATTGGCGTACTTAAGTATTAGGATAAGCAATAATAAACCGAATATCCTTCATTCGATCTTAGTTGGATTTAGTACGTCAGATTATTTGATAATCGATGGCAAGCCGAATATCCTTCGACTCATCGTAGTCGAGTCAGTATAATTTTAATTCAATATGGATCATATTGGTATAGTATTTCGCTTAGTTAAGACTAAGTCAGCATAATAATCGTTCGACTAGGGTCGGCTTTTACTGTAGAAAATCGAAATATGTTCGGTATCGAGATACAGTCAGTATTTTGGCTTTTACGGTAAAAATAAAAATATAGTTGTGTCGATTTTTACAGTAAAAAATCAAAATATCGTCGATAGAAATTGATCGTCCATCTATCGGTCTATTACCATTTTATAGTTTACTGAAATTTGTGATTCTGAAATTCAATATTTCATTTTGAATAATGTATATACGGACAACTTTATTGATAATACATTTTCAAGTTGTCAGCATTTCATGTTCGAGGGATGGTTACTCCCTCTAGAGTTTCTAGCCGATATATGTCCGGTCTAAGTATTTCAGTTATCCTGTAAGGTCTTTCTCAATTCGGAGATAACTTTTTCTGGTCAAGAGGTCTTGAGACTTCTATTTTTCTTAGGACTATATCTCCAGGATGAAAAATCTTCGATTTAACTTTTACATTATAATATCGGGCTATCCTTTGTCGATAGGCTGTCATCTGAATTTGAGCTTATTATCGGACTTCTAGAAGTAGATCTAAATCGACTCTCCAATATTTTGAGTTGTTCGGTTCATTATATTGCACTATCCTTGCTGATGATAATTCGATCTCAAGTGGGATCATCGCTTCTGTTTCTTAAGCCAGATTAAATGACGATTCTCTCGTTGGTATGTGAGGAGTCGTCCGGTATTCCCATAAGATCGGATATAGTTCTTCCATCTAGATACCTTTAACTTCATTCAGTCTGATTTTTAGTCTATGCAGAATCGTTCAATTGGTTACCTCCACTTCTCTATTGGATTGTGGATGGCCGACTGACGTAAGTTTGTGCGTTATATAAAATTTGGCATAGAACTTTTTAAAATTTTGATTATCAAATTGCCGACCATTGTTAGTGATGATGGTGTGTAGTAAACTAAATCTACATATAATTGATTTCTGAATGAAGTCTTCTATTTTGCTCTCAGTGATTTGTGTCAGAGGTTCAGCTTCCACCCTCTTGGTGAAGTAATCGATGGTGCCCACTATGAACTTTCTCTGACCAGATGTCGGAGGGGAAGGATCAAGTATGTCAATCCCTCATTGTGCGAAGGGCTATGGCACAATAATTGATGTCAACTGACTTATCGATTGGTGTTGTATATTTGCATATCTCTGATATGGTTCACACCTTCGAACAAGTTCAACTGCATCTTTTTTTATGGTGGGCTAATAATATCCTTATCGTAGGACCTTGTAAGCTAGAGATTTGTCCCTCAAGTGATTTCAACAGATCCCTTCGTGGACCTCTTTGAGTGCATAGTCGGCATCTATTGGTCCCAAACACTTCAGTAAGGAAAGAAAGAACGATCTTTTGTATAGATGACCATTCATTAAAATATATTGAAAGACTGTCCATCTAAGTCGTTTGACTTCAGAGGGATCCATAGAGAGAGTTCATCAGTTAAGTATCGGACAATTGGATCCATCCAGTTTGGTTCATCAGTAATCTGTAGCACTTTCTCGACTTTATCGATACTCGACTATTCAAGACATTCGACGAATGTCCAACCCAGTGAGTTGAAAGAAGAAGTTGCAAGTCACGAAAGTACGTCAGCTCGAGCATTTTTGTTTTTGAGATGTGAAAGATTTTAAAATACTTTAATGTTGAAGTTAGATCTTTCACCTTCTGAAGATACTGCTAGGAATAGTGTCCCAAAGCCAATCGTCAGTCTGTTGACGGTTGTGCTCATTTTTATATTTATACATGAATTATGAATTAATAAAAAATTTATTTTAATATTTTTCATCACAAAATATTTCATCTTCTAATGAACTCCTATGTTGTGGTGAAGTCCTTAGGACTATTTAGACTCGATAAAGGAGGATTTGTCATTTAGTCCTTAAATCTGTTCGCGACCAAATGATACGTTGTTACCAAAGATGACAACGTTTATCAAGCATAGGTCGTTGTGTGCCATATAGGTTGGTTGTCCTCTTAACCAATGAGTGTGGAGACACTGGTATGGCATACAGGTGAGATGTAAGGGTACATCTGCACTGAACGTGACCGACTCCGGAGCTATTTCTGCTGTCAAGATTTGCTCTGATGGAATATGGGTATAAATATCCCTTCGACCTAAGACTGCCATGGTGACTTGCAAGCAACTCACTGCACTTAGGCACTGGACTACCTGAATTTTTAATTCAGTGACGGAAGGCTGCTGGGTGTAGTCAAGTACATAACTTGTCGGTGCGTGTATCAAGATGGGATTGACCACTCCAGTTTAGGAGCTGGTACAGTCGTATTTCAATTTAGCAAAATCTTGGCCAGGGTAGTCCTTGTGAGGAGTCACAGGACTGTTTAAGTTGAGCATGATTCGGATGATCTGATCAGGGTTGACAGTTTAACCTTGAGTCGTCGTAAACACAGGGGTCAAAAGGATGAATTATACAGTAACCATATTCATGTAGGTTTTGAGTGTTGCGATTGTGACTCTTCGACCTATCCAGACGTCAGGTACCATTGTTAGATGGTCACTTCGATTAGTACAGAAATTGGTTCCTGTGCTACCGGCTTAGGTTCGAACCTGCGGGGTCATACACATTAGAGGTTCCTATCTAATCTGATGGCTGATGTAGAATCTTACATGTTTGGGACTCAGTGATCGAGAATCAGGATTCTCTGATCATGAGTTTCACACATTATGGGTACCGGGGTCAAAAGTCTCACTTGTTGGGACTTTTCGATCAGGATTACATATCGATGAATTCTGATGCCTGATTGCCCATCGGATTTGGACTCAGTATTTATGAGAGGTTTAATTAATGATTTGATTGCTAATTAACTCAATTTGATTGAGTAATTATTTTTGGATCAAGTCCAATTGAATTGGATTCAGTTAGATTTGACCCGATTAGGTTAAGAGTTGACCTAATCGTCGAGATGGTTTGATCCCTGATTTGATCAGGGGTTGACTTAATCAATTTCTGATTTGATTAAAATTTTATTGAGCTTAATTAAGCCTAATTTAGTTGGATTTAAATTAGTCTAATTGGACCTAACTTATTTGGTTCAATTAGGTTGATTTAAATAATTAAACCACCTTGACCCAATCTCCATGCGCCACCTCACTTCCATTGCACCCATTTGAATTCATGAGAAGGAACTTCTCATAAATTTTTTTCTCACGCCAAGCCCTCTCCACGTCCCACTTTAATGTGCCATATGAATGGATAAGGATGATTGGTTGGCCATTCAAATTCAAAATAAAGTTTGAATTTGAATTGGCAATCAATCTTTGCACCTTATCTCTTTTTTTACGCCCCATTTATTACATGAGAAAAGGTTTCTCATGAAATCACTCCATGCACAATTTAAGCCACGCCTCACACCTTTAGTGGATAAGGGATGAGTTGGTGTCCATTTGAATTCAAAATTTGATTTGAATTCAAATGTGCAATTACTCATCTTTATCCTTTCTTTTGGATAAGACGTTTGACATTGTTATAAAAGGAGGAGAAGAGTGGGGCGTGCAAAAAGAAGATTTTTGAAGAAAAATTTTGGGACGTGAGAAGTCTTGTGCATGAGAAGGAAGTCCATATCCTTCCAAGAGAAAAAGAAAGAAAAGAAAGAAAAGTGGGTGCAAGATTTCCAGTGAGTTCCCTAGAGTTTTAGCCTGGGGTTCGAGAAGTGAGAAAGTGAGCTATGAGTGTCATGAGCCCACAAAATCTCAAAAAGATCTTCAACATCTTCTCAAGCACGTCTGTTGACGATCCGGAGCATCCGAAGAATCGACAGACATCGATCGAAGGAGTTCGATCAGCATCGGCCGTCAAAAGGGCTCTACAATGAGCTAGCTCTCGTGAGGAGTCGATCAGATCGGAAGCTTTATGTGGATGATCCACAGAGGCCAGACACGCTATGTGACTGCGTCACGATGACCAGACTCTTCCGACGGTGATCTGATTGCGACGATCTACTACCCGCACAAAGGTATTGTGTTCTGAACACATTACAATAAAGTGTTTATTGTTCAAATTCGAATTTCAAATTTAAATACATGCATGCTATATATCATATTTAGATCCTAGTGTAGGATAAATTTATATTAATTAATTAGATTAATTAATAATTTTTGCTGTAAAATAGTGATTTTGAAAAAAAATTTAAAATTACCATTTTACCCCTGCACTAAATTTTACCCACAAAATGGTATCAGAGCGGATTTTTAGATATGATATATATATTTGTATGCATAGATTAAGTTGTAATCTAAAAGTTTAAATTTGAAATTTGAAATTCAAAATTTAAAATTTAAATTTTAAAAGTTGTTCGAAATTCAAATTTTAAAAATTTGAAATTCAAAATTTGAAATTTGAATTTTAAAATTTGAAATTCGAAATTCAAAAATTTGAAATTCAAAATTCAAAATTTGAAATTTGATTGAAATTTCAAATTTGAAATTTAAAATTTAAAATTCAAAATTTGAAATTCAAAATTTAAAATTCAAAAATTTAAAATTTGAGATTTGAAATTTGTTTGAAATTTAAAATTCAAAATTTAAAATTTAAATTTTAAATTTTAAAATTGGTATATTTAGATATACTTGATCCAATTAGCTAGTAATCGAATTGGATTGGTTGCCATGGCCATCCGGTCATAGGAGAAAAACAGGGTTTAAAGGCCCTCTCCTCCCATTCGATGGGGTCTCCTATGGCGGTAGGGGTGCCGCTGTAATTATATCCCATGCAGATGAAGCAGTGAAAGGAATTAATTATAAAGGTTCAATTATGAAATTTATCATGAATGTGTTAAATTAGATCTAAAGGAATATTCATGATTTATTTTGATTGAGTTATTTTCTGTTATGTAATTAGCAATAGGATTGCTATTTATGAAATGTGCTGATCTATTTGTAAAATGAGTCAACATATTTGGTGAACAGAAAATAAAATCTTTCAAATTTAAAAATTATTTTCGAAATGCCAAACCCTGACCCATCAGCCCAAATACTTAATTAAAAGAATTAAGTATTGTCTAGTAGGTCTAGAATTGTGAATTAAGACCTAAGACAATTGCATAAACTTGTGGGTCAATGGGTTAGATGGATTAGGTCCATAATTGGGTTAGACCTAAGGTTAGCTTAAAGAAATGGATTAAATTAGAGTAATTGGTCAAATCTAATCAAAAATTGAATTAGATTAGGTCAAGGATACTCTAGACTCAACTCCAATAGTTGTAGTTGAATGAGTCCATATCTTTAACTAGACCAAGATGGACTTAATTCATGGCTACGCGGTGGAACCCAATTTACTAAGTTGATCAAATTGAACTAATGAACCGATTGGTGTCTAAGGTAAGTTTGACAGTTTGACCAGTGATTTTTAAGCGGGAGCTACTCGCAGTGATTCGATCTTTGACGAGTTAATGGCTTATCCCCACCACTGATCTCACTTACCTGGCCAACCTGATGAATTAGATTTTGATTAGATCACTTGGTGATTAGGGCTCACCCATATCATTAGGTAAATCAGTTTGACTGATTTAGGTGCTCCTAATGCCAGCTTTAATTAAATCTTTTTTAATCTGACTTGGTGAAGTCAGTGGGAGGATTGAAATTGGCTGGATATTTTCTTCTCATCTATCTTTTAATAAAATCTTCAAAAATTATTAGGTCCCTAAAAATGATTAAGTTATATTGATAACTAAGTCATAGCCTTCCATTAAGTGAGTGATAATGAGTTCATTAGTTTAATAATCATTGGAGGCCCAAAGGCCTGGTACTTATTGACTAATGGAATTATCATTCATACTATGATAATTTAGTTTGAGTCTTTCTGATGGTGATCAGGTTGGCCGGCCAAAGTCGGGCCTAATCATTTATTAGTCTGATTCACCAAATCAAATCATGTTAATGGTTGGACCTAACCAGATCTTTTCAGTGGAGGTCAAAGCCTACTGATTAGGTTCTGGGGCAAAATCAATTACTAGAAGTTGTTTAGAGAAACAACTGGTTATGAACCTACCCATAGATGCACATGGGTTGACCAACCAAAGTTGGGCTTGTGTGTAGTCTGTGTGGATTCTAGTATCCATTAAGGAATTAAAGTAATTCCTCGAATTGGAGGTTGAGGCTACCAGTTCGTAAAAATACTGGGAGAAACTTTAGACTAAAATCCAAGTCTTTAGTATTTATAATTTATGTACTAATTGAGGTCTGGTTTTTCTTTATGCAGCTATGGCCACTACTCTGTCCCTCCGGTCATTATTAAATAATGACAAGCTCATGGGACCTAATTTCGATAGCTAGTATCGAAAATTAAAAATCATCCTTGAGCATGAGCGGATCCTTTATGTAGTAAAGGATCCGGCACCTGAGGAGCCAGCCCCGAATGTTAGAGGGACGGTCTAAGACACTTATCAGAAGTGGTTCAACGACCGCACCACCCTTCGGTGTATTATGCTGACGGCAATGAATGATGAGTTCAGCCGCAGGTTCGAGAACGCCCAGCCACAGGAGATGCTTCAAATGTTGAATGACTCTTTTGGCACGCCTGACGACGTTGAAAGGCACAAAACTAGTTGTGCCATTTTTAATGCTCGGATGAGGGATGGAGCCTCAGTCACTGATCATGTACTATACATGATCGAAATGATTGAGCGCCTAAGTAAACTGGGCTTTTCCCTGCACGAGCAGCTCGGTAAGGATGCGATCTTTAATTCATTGTCCAAGTTCTTCCTCCCCTTCCTTACTCATTTTCGGATGATAAAGCCTGCAGTGAACTACCACGGCTTGTTGGGGTTGCTGCAGAACTTTGAGAAGGATCACCAGCTCCATAAGGAGTCGGTGAATGTTGTGGGAGGGTCTTCTTCTGGTCGTCGATCCTTTAAGAAAGGGAAGAAGAAGAACAAGAAGAAGAAGAATAAAAAGATGCAGCTGCATGCTGGGACGTCTGCACAGGGTCAAACCAAGAAGCACAAGCCCGACCAAAGCCAGGCAGAGTGCTACTTTTGCAAGAAGCAGGGGCACTGGAAGAGGAACTGTCCTCTATACATTTCCTCTCTGGACCCGAACAGGCCGAAGAAGAAGCAAGGTACTTATATGATAATACCTTGCAACTTTTTCATTTGTGATACTACTGCTTGGGTATTGGATACCGGAAGTCCTTATCATATTTGCAATTCGATGCAGGGTCTACAGATCAGTAGGAGATTTGATGAAGGCGAGAGATTTCTGAACGTTGGAGATGGAAGCAAAGTTTCAGTTCTAGCATTAGGAATCATGAACCTTGTAATCAATTTTCAAAATATAATTCTGAGTGAATATCACTATTGTCCAAGTTTTTTATTAAATATTATTTCTGTAGGTCTTTTGGCCATGAACGGTTATCAATTTTTAATAAAAGGAAATGTTTGCAATATCATTTTGAATGGTGTTACAATGTTTGTTGGATAACTTAATAATGAAATTTACTTTCTATCACAACATGTTAATGTGGCTCAAACCTTCGGTAAATGTCCTAGAATAGATAATGTGTCAGAAGTCTACCTTTGGCACTGTAGGCTAGGTCATATCAATAAGAACAGGATAAACAGGTTGGCTCAAGAAGAAATTCTTGAAGTAGATGATTGTGAATCACTTCCAACCTGTGAGTCCTGTCTTCTTGGTAAAATGACCAAATCATCTTTTACTGAAAAAAGGTGAGCGAGCCAGTGAACTCTTGGCTCTGGTACATTCTGATGTATGTGGACCCATGAGCTCAAGTGCAAGAGGTGGATATTTCTACTTCATAACCTTCACAGACGACCTATCGAGGTATGGGTATGTCTATTTAATGAAGCATAAATCGGAGTCGTTTGAAATGTTCAAACTATTCCGAAATGAGGTAGAAAAACAAACTAGAAAGTGTATTAAAACTCTTCGATCTGATCGAGGAGGTGAATACCTTTCCAATGATTTTCTGACATATCTTGGAGAGAATGGGATTCTCTCTCAGTGGACTCCTTCTGGAACACCACAATATAATGGTGTATCTGAAAGGAGGAATCGGACCTTGTTGGACATGGTTTGATCCATGATGGGGTTTGCTGGTCTGCCGATCTCTCTCTGGGGATATGCGCTCGAATCGGCTTGTTACCTTCTAAATAGAGTTCCAAGTAAGTTTGTAATCAAAATGCCATATGAGATATGGATAGGACGTAAACCAGTACTCTCGCACCTTAGGGTTTGGGGGTGTCCGGCTTATGTTAAACGTTTAATTACGGACAAGCTTGGATCTAGGTTTGACAAGTGTAATTTTATAGGGTACCCAAAAGAGACCAAAGGATATTACTTCTACCTAGCTGATGAGCAAAAAATGTTTGTCAGCCTTAAGGCAATCTTTTTGAAAAAGGAGTTCCTTGGTGAAGGGACTGTTGCCTCTAAGGTCAAACTTGACAAAGTTCGATAGGTAAAAAAATTGACACAAGTTGCTGAACCTGAATCGAAATTAATTAGATCAGATCCGGAGCCCATTGTTCAAGCACCCTTAAGGCGATCTGGTAGAGTACCACGTCAACCGGACAGATACTATGGTTTCTTGGTCCGGGATGACGATCCTATCGAACTTGATGAAAATGATGAGGATCCGATCACCTACATGGATGCTATGTAGAGACCCGACTCTGAGAAATGGCTAGAGGTCATGAAATCCGAAATGGAGTCCATGAAGGTCAACGATGTGTGGACATTGGTTGACCCACCCGAAGGAGTAAATCCATAGGGTGTAAGTGGGTCTTCAAGAGGAAGAGAGGCGCGGACGGAAAGGTGAAAACCTATAAAGCCCGTCTGATTGTCAAGAAATATCGTCAATATTATGGTATAGACTATGACGAGATATTTTCTCCTGTGGCAATGCTCAAATTCATTCGGATTATGTTTGCGATAGCTGCCCATTTGGACTATGAAATCTGGCAGATGGATGTGAAGACAGCTTTCCTAAATGGAGAGCTGGATGAAGAGATGTATATGATACAACCTGAAGGATTCACATCCACAGATGAATCTAAGGTGTGCAGGCTACAGAGGTCCATTTATGGACTTAAGCAGGCATCACGGAGTTGGAACATACTTTTTGATAAGATGATCAAGACGTATGGCTTCGTTAAGAACGGAGAAGAGCCATGCATTTATAAGTGGGCTAATGGTCCAGTAGTAGTATTTCTTGTATTGTATGTGGATGATATTTTCTTAATCGGGAATGATGTCCCTGCATTACAGAGAATAAAGATTTGACTGTCGTCACAGTTCTCCATGAAGGATCTAGGAGAAGCTTCCTACATCCTAGGGATGAGGATCTATAGGGATAGATCTAAAAGATTGCTTGGTTTATCTCAGTCCACGTATATTGATACTATGCTGAAGAGGTTCAGCATGGAGAATTTCAAAAAAGGCTATCTTCCGATAGGCTATGAAATTTCTCTCTCGAAGAGAGATTGTCCGACAACACCTCAAGAGAGAGAGCGTATGGATAAGATTTCATATGCTTCGACAGTGGGATCTATCATGTACACCATAACATGTACACGATCAGATGTGGCATACTCACTAGGGGTAGTGAGTAGATACCAATCTGATCCAAGAGAGAATCACTGGAAGGTTGTTAAAACCATCCTGAAGTATTTAAGAAATACTAAGGACCAGTAGCTTGTTTATGGTGAATCGAACTTGAGACTTATAAGGTTTACAGACTCTAGTTTCCAGTCTGATCACGATGATAGCAAAAATGTGTCGGGATTTATTTTTACCCTTAATGGTAGGACTATATGCTGGAAAAGTTTCAAGCAGCACACAATGGCTGATTCAGTTTGCGAGGCGGAGTATGTCGCCGCATCAGATGCTGCCAAAGAAGCGATGTGGCTGAGAAAATTCATCATCGAGCTCGGAGTAGCACCCTCCCTTGTTGGTCCAGTTCTGCTCTACTGTGACAGCTCTGAAGCCATTGCTCAGGCGAAGGAACCAAAGGCACACCAGTGGACGAAGCATATTCTGCGCCGCTACCATCTCATCCGAAAAATTATAGATCGAGGTGACGTCGATCTTCAAAAGATCGACAGGAAGGAAAATCTGACCGACCCATTCACTAAAGCCATTGCGGTGAAGGAGTTCGACAACTACAAGTCAAAGATGGGTATTAGATACTGTACCGATTGACTTTAGGCCAAGTGAAAGATTGTTGGGAATAGTGTCCCAAAGCCAATCGTCAGCCTGTTGACGGTTGTGCTCATTTTTATATTTATACATGAATTATGAATTAATAAAAAAATTATTTTGATATTTTTCATCACAAAATATTTAATCTTCTAATGAACTCCTATGTTGTGGTGAAGTCCTTAGGACTATTTAGACTCGACAAAGGAGGATTTATCGTTTAGTCCTTAAATCTATTCGCGACCAAATGATACGTTGTTACCAAGGATGACAATGTTTATCAAGCATAGGTCGTTGTGTGCCATATAGGTTAGTTGTCCTCTTAACCAATGAGTGTGGAGACACTGGTATGGCATACAGGTGAGATGTAAGGGTACATCTGTACTGAACGTGACCGACTCCAGAGCTATTTCTGCTGTCAATATTTACTCCGATGAAATATGGGTATAAATATTTCTCCGATCTGCGACCGCCATGGTGACTTGCAAGCAACTCACTGCACTTAGGTACTGGACTATCTGAATTTTTAATTCAGTGACGGAAGGCTGCTGGGTGTAGTCAAGTACTTGACTTGTCGGTGCGTGTGTCAAGATGGGATTGACTACTCCAGTTTAGGAGCTGTGTACAGTCGTATTTCAATTTAGCAAAATCTTGGCCAGGGTAGTCCTTGTGAGGAGTCACAGGACTATTTGAGTTGAGCACGATTCGGATGATCTGATCAGGATTGACAATTTAATCCTGAGTTATCCTAAACACAGGGGTCAAAAGGATGAATTATACAGTAACCATATTCATGTAGGTTCTGAGTATTGCGATTGCGACTCTCTGACCTATCCGAACATCGGGTACCATTGCTAGATGGTCATTTCGATTAGTACAAGAATTGGTTCCTGTGCTACCGACTTAGGTTTGAACCTGCGGGATCACACACATTAGAGGTTCCTATCTGATCTGATAGCTGATGTAGAATTCTACATATTTGAGACTCAGTGATCGAGAATCAGGATTCTCTTATCATGAGTTCCACACATTATGGATACCGGGGTCAAAAGTCCCACTGGTTGGGACTTTTCGATCAGGGTTACATATCGATGAATTCTGATGCCTGATTGTCCATCGAATTTGGACTCAGTATTTATGAGAGATTTAATTAGTGATTTGATCACTAATTAACTCAATTTATTTAAGTAATTATTTTTGGATCAAGTCCAATTGAATTGGATTCAGTTGGGTTGGATCCGATTAGGTTAAGAGTTGACCTAATCGTCGAGATAGTTTGTTCCCTGATTTGATCAAGGGTTGGGCTTAATCAATTCCTGATTTGATTAAAATTTTATTGAGCCTAATTAAGTCTAATTTAGTTGGGTTTAAATTAGTCTACTTGGACCTAACTTATTTGGTTCAATTAGGTTGGTTTAAATAATTAAACCACCTTGACCCAATCTCCATGCGCCACCTCACTTCCATTGCACCCATTTGAATTCATGAGAAGAAACTTCTCATGAATTTTTTTCTCACGTCAAGCCCTCTCTATGCCCCACTTTAATGTGCCATATGAATGGATAAGGATGATTGGTTGGCCATTCAAATTCAAAATAAAGTTTGAATTTGAATGGGCAATCAATCTTTGCACCTTATCCCTTTTTTTATGTCCCATTTATTACATGAGAAAAGATTTCTCATGAAATCACTCCATGCATAATTTAAGCCACGCCTCATGCCTTTAGTGGATAAGAGATAAGTTGGTGTCCATTTGAATTCAAAATTTGATTTGAATTCAAATGTGCAATTACTCATCTTTATCCTTTCTTTTGGATAAGACGTTTGACATTGTTATAAAAGGAGGAGAAGAGTGGGGCGTGCAAGAAGAAGATTTTTGAAGAAAAATTTTGAGGTGTGAGAAGTCTTATGCGTGAGAAGAAAGTCCATATCCTTCCAAGAGAAAAAGAAAGAAAAAAAAGAAAAGTGGGTGCAAGGTTTTCGATGAGTTCCCTAGAGTTTTAGCCTGGGGTTCGAGAAGTGAGAAAGTGAGCTACGAGTGTCGTGAGCCCACAAAATCTCAGAGAGATCTTCAACATCCTCTCAAGCACATCTGTTGGCAATCCAGAGCATCTAAAAAATCGACAGACATCGATCGAAGGAGTTCAATCAGCATCGACCGTCAAAAAGGCTCTACAACGAGTTAGCTCTCGTGAGGAGTCGATCAGACTGGAAGCTTCGTATGGATGATCCACAGAGGTCAGACACGCTGTGTGACTGCATCACGATGATCAGACTCTCCCGACGGTGATCTGATTGCGGTAATTTACTACCCACACAAAGGTATTGTGTTCTGAACACATTACAATAAAGTATTTATTGTTCAAATTCGAATTTCAAATTTAAATGCATGCATGCTATATATCATATTTAGATCCTAGTATAAGATAAATTCATGTTAATTAATTAGATTAATTAATAATTTTCGTTGTAAAATAGTGATTTTGAAAAAGTTTTAAAATTACCATTTTACCCCTGCACTGAATTTTTCCCACAGATACTTTATCATAATATGATCTCGGGCTTCAAACTTGCCCTTAACCTATCCAGCAATCAATTATGAGTCGGTGAAGACCTTCAGACTATTAATATCAAGCTCTTTGATAATTTTTAAGCCGGCTAAGAGTGCTTCATATTTGACTTAGTTATTCGAAGCTTTGAAATTAAATCGAAGGACATATTCTGTTATAACTCCTTCAGAATTTATGAGGATGAGACCAGCTCCGCTGCCTTGTGCATTAGATGCTCCATCAATATGTAGCACCCATACCGACATTAAGTCAGATTTGGGAGTTGTGGTCTGTTTTATTTTGTGATTGGCTTCATCTTTAGATTTATTATCAGGATTGTACATTCGACGATGAAGTCGGCTAAAACTTGTGCCTTCATTGATGAACATAGACGATATTGTATATCAAATTCATCGAGCTTTATTGTCCACTTTGTCATTCGACCCAACGTATCAGGTCGGTATAAAATTATCTTCAATGACTGATCTGTCAAGATGACAATAGAATGTGCTTGAAAGTATGGACAAAGTCACTGTGATGATATGATGAGAGCATAGATCATCTTCTCCGCTCATGAATATCTCACTTTAGTATTGTGAAGCATCTTGCTAGTATAGTAGATTGGTCATTAAATTCAGCTTTCATCCTCTTGGACAAGCACCGAACTAACTGCTTCCATCGATGTCGCCAAGTAGAGATACAAAGTTCTCTGACCTTTGGTTTTGTAAGCAGCGGTGAAGATGTCAAATATCTTTTTAGATCTTCGAAGGATTGTCGACACTCATCTGACCATATGAAGTCGTTTGATTATCTCAAGGTCTTGAAGAAAGGCAAGCATCTTTCTGCCAACCTTGATATGAATCGACTGAGTACGGTGATTCTTTCGTTGAGCTACTGTACCTCTTTCTTGGAATTAGGATGCTTCATGTTGATGATAGTCTTTATTTTCTCAAGATTGGCCTCGATTTCTCGTTGGAACACAAAAAATTCGAAGAACTTCTCAGAAGTTACTCCAAACGCACAGTTTGTTGGGTTCAACTTCATCTGATGTCATCGAATTCTTCTAGGTCCCGAACATGATCAGTAGTTTGAAGACTTTTCACCAGCTTGTTATCCACATATACTTTCATATTTCATCCAATTTATGTCTTGAAGATTTTGTTGACAAATCGTTCGTAAGTGGCTCTGATATTTTTTAAACCAAAAGGCATTACTTTATAGCAGTAGATGCCTTTGTCGGTTACGAAGGCTGTGTGCTCCTCATCTTCAGATGCCATCCGAATCTAATTGTAGCCTGCAAAGGCATCCATGAAACTTAAGAATCGATGATTCAAAGTTGCATCAACTAGTTAATCAATCTTTGACAAAAAAACTATCCTTCGGATAAGTTTCATTCAGATTTGTATAGTCGATGCAGATTCTTTATTTTTCATTGATCTTTCTCACCATCACTACATTGACGAGTCAATCATGATAAGTAGCTTCTCTGATGAAGCTAGCCGTGAGGAGCTTGTCGATCTCTTCGTCGATGACCTTCTATCTTTTAGGAGCAAAAAGCTTTTTCTTTTGTCTCACCGGCTTAACTTTTGGATCAATGTTGAGCCACTGGATTATTACTTCTATAGGAATGTCTGACATATCAGTAGCCAACCAAACAAAAATATCGACGTTTACTCTAAGTAGATTTATTAATTACTACCGCTCTGGATCAGACAGCTGCGATTCAATTTGGACCGTCTTCTCAGGATCTTTTTTTTTAATGGGATGAAAATCAGTTATTTGGCTGGTTCACTCCTCTCTTCATTTTCTCTTTGGTCTAATTTATCAGTGGACAAAGAGTCTTTGAGTTGATTATTTTATGTGAAAACTAAGAAGCAGCATCGGATGAGTTGTTGATCTCCATGCTTCTCTCCGACTCTATTTCTTGTCAGAAATCGAACTAGTAAATGATAAATTGAGACTATTGCTCTCAAGGTATTCAGTCCAGATCATCCAAGTATAGCATTATAAGTCGAGAAAACTTAAACAATCATGAATGTCACGAGAATAGTACTCTATTGTAGTTCAGTTTCTGTAGTTAATAGAAGAGTAATTTCTCCCTCCACAGTGATCGCATCTCCTGTGAAATCAACCAATAACGTCAAAACTCTTCTAAGTCGATCAGTCGGTAGTCATATTCGAGAGAAAATCGAATAAAACAAAAGGTCCATAGAGCTTCCATTATCTACTAAAAATTTTTTTACATCATAATTAGCTATGGTTGCCGAGACACTGACAGCATCATCATGGAGAGTTTGAATTCTCCGAATATCTTCTTTCAAAAAAGTTATTACATTATTGAGTCATCATTTCTTCGCTGACTCTTCTTCGAAAGTTGCCCCCCAATTTGGTCATCTGAAAATCATATTGATTACTCCTGTAGTCGATCAATTATTGATAGTCTCCTCAGTTTGTGGCTGAGATTGTCGGTCAGCAGAAGGTTGAGTCGGTTGATCCCTTCGAAACTTTTCGAGGTAGCCTCATCGGATCAGGACTTCTATCTCATCCCTGAGCTAGATGCACTGTTCGGTATCATGTCTATGATCATGATGGAACCGACAGTACTTCTTTCTATCTCGACTCCTCGATGGTGCTTTCATTGATGGGGGGTATCGTAAGTATTCCTCTCCTTTTATCTCCATCAAGATCTGTGTACGAGGAGCAAAGAGAGGAGCGTATGAGTCATACCTATCGTAGTTGTTTGGCTTCGGACTCTGTCATCGAGGTAAAACTTTTTTGTTGATAGTTGGCCTACTTGATTCGACTGGAGCTTCACTTTTCTTTTATTTCTTCTTTTGACCTTTTCCATCTATTTGGCGTCGGTTAGAAGGAGCTTCATCCATGCGAATGTACTTATATATGTGCTCCAGAAGTTTAGCATAGGTCTGGGAGAGAGTTTTGTCAAGAGAATAAGTAAATCTGGATCTCCTCAAACCCCTTTTTATGGTCAAAATAGCCATGTCTTCGTTGAGATCCTTGACCTCAAGTATGGCTGTATTGAAACGAGCCATAAAGTCTCTCAATGTCTCTGTCTCACCTTACTTAATTGAGAAGAGACTGTCGGATGTCTGTGGTGGTCTTCAGCTTGTGCTAAAGTGGACCATGAAAGAATGCTCAAGCTGCTCGAAAGAATTAATGCTTCCCGACTGATGCCTGAAATATTAGGCTCAAGCAGCCTTCTGAAGAGTTGTCGGAAAGCCAATGCATAAGAGAACATTGGTTGCCCTCTGGATCATCATGAGAGCCTTATAGCTCTTCAAGTGGTCGATCGGATCGGTGGAGCTATGGTATGACTCCATCTGCAGTATCTTGAATCGAGAGAAAATCGGTTCATCCAAGATGCATCGAGAGAGAGGCTGGGCAGTGTGAAAGTCGTAGTCATTGGAAGACTTTCGACCTTTCATTTGAAGTCGGATAAGCTGACGATCAATTTTTCAAAAATTGCATTCATAATCATCAAGCCATCGTTGCTGGAAAACTCTAAGGTTGGAATCTCCTAAAGAGCTCGAAGATGGAGAAGTAGAAGGTATTTGTGGCTGTTTTTCCTTCTTAATATTGTGTGCAGAGAAGGAGAGGGAGAACATCATGAATGATGGGTGGCACGATGAGAGTACCGAGAATGTGATTGTTCGTCTCGGTGGGAGTGTCGAGATGGTCACTTTAGAGATGAGGAGGGTGAGCACCGCAGAGAACGGTAGTTATGCTTAGATGGCACTGACTGAGCCACCGATTGCTCCACTGGCGACTGCTGCTGCTACTGGATTTGCTACTGTTGGAGGCTTTGAACCGACTCCATCAAAACTTTCATTTGTTGCATGAGTACAGCAATCTGTATGTTTGTGGTAACCACAGATCGTGAGAAACTGGGCTCTACCACCGGAGGTAGGGGAGGAACATCTTTTCGATGGGAAGACTGCCTCACTGATCCAATCGAATGCTGAGCTCTGATTCTCGATATGATTGGCTGTAGTTTGTTTTTTTCCTTCTTGGTATGCCAATCTGTTGCGGCCAACTTCCTATCACTTGTCGCCTGTGAAGAGTACCTGCAAGGCAAAGTCCTCACAGACTGGAGTTGTATCCGACGGAGACCCTCTGATGCTTAAGTTAGAGAGGAGGTTGGTGAACAGCTAATAAGAATGTTGAGAGTGACAAAATTTTGGTCCAGAATTATCTTATCCATGCTACTCGTTTACCTCCCCTTTTATAGATAATCTGATGTAACCGTCGAGTACGTGATCCTACTTTTTATGGCGCTAGATTATCGAACCATAATCATGGAGTTAGTAGGCTATTTATTTTTATTAATGGCCGTAACATGTAGTCGATAACCATTCATAATGCTTAGGATATGTTGAGTAGATAGGCTGACTATATATCGGTAATACTGATAAGTCGGTAGAGATAAATCGATAGAAGATCCGAATGTACATCGGCTGGTAACTCTGATATGCCAATGATCTTCGATGGGAGGTTGATCAAGTTATTTATTATTGATCGATAATAGCCGACTGTCGATCGGTCAACTGATTATGAGTCAGAGTAATATGTTCATTCGGTCGATGTAGAGTCAGAGTCGGAGGTCGGTTGATTTGCCTCAATAATGATGTTTCCAAAACATCATATTTCTTTGAAACCATAGTGCCTCCTCAATAATCTGAATAAAATCTATAAATAGGCTCTAGATCATATTGTTTTGGAATCAATCAAAAACATCAATTTCTTTTAACTTCTCTGTTGTACTCTATTTGAAAATCTTCCTTTTGAATAGAGATCATATCTTTCCTCCTTCCTTTTCTCCTTTTTCTTTTTCTTAATTGAGCATTTGAAGGAAGTCTTTTGGACCAGTCTCTCTAACGATCATGCTTGATAGAAGAGGATCGAGCTGAACTAAATTATTGTAGCTTGAGGACGAGACCGCCATAGATCCACATGTAAGGGGTGAATCATGTTTTTAGAACATTATCTCACACGACTCAATTTAGCAAGCTCTTTTCAATTTTCTCTTTCTGTTAGGTTTTATTTCTTTTAGAATAGTACCTTAAAATCATATAAATAACATAGCAATTTTTTAAGCATTTTGATTGATTTTTTCCAATAGTCTAAAAATGCAATTTTGATAAAATTAAAAATTATTATTCATTGCTTAGAATTAACTCTAAATTGATTGCATAATATCAAAAGTATTAGTATTTATCATTTATAGGTTATTCTTTTTACAGATTTTAGATTTATTAACAAACTTATTTTAAAAGTAGTGCAATTATTTTTCTGTCATCTTTAAAAAATAATACAAAAATCTTTCTATAGTTTTAAATTCTTTGCAGAATTTTTTTGCAACCTTAAAAACTGTGCAAAAACTTTTCATAAATTTAAAAATCTATCCAAAATCTTTTATGCTATTTTAAAAAATAGTACAAAAATTTTGCTTCTATTTTAAAATCTTTACAAAAATTTTCTACAATCTTAATTTTTATTTAAATTAATTTCTACAGCTTTAAGTTCTGTATAGAAATTTTTCTACAACTTTAAAACCTGTGCAGATTTTTTTTTTGTATCTGTAAAATCTATGCAAAAACTTTCTACATCTTCAAAAACTATACAAAAATTTTTGTTGCTATAAAAATTGTACAAATTATTAGTTATTCTTTCAAAATTGGTAGAAATATGCAAAATCATATAGTTATTCAATTTATTATATTTCTAATATAATTATTTAATTTTATTCTTATTATTATTATTCTCTATTGTATTTATTTTAAAATCTAGAATTGTATCATTATAAGCCATTAATTAATTACTCAAATATCTAAGGCTAAATCCTTTGAAATTTGTCTTTGTAGAACCAATTAAACAACCAAAATAGCATAAATGGTGTTATTTGATAATAATAGTGCAATTAAATCTAAGAAGTTTAGTGAAACATTCTTTAAAAATTGACAAAGTTAAGTAAAGTATTGACTCATCACTTTAGAATTGATCTCTACTCTAGATTTACCAGATCCTATACCTTCCTCTAGATCAACCTTTCTTAGTCCTCAAGATTCTAGATCCTCTAGCCCTCATTCAAAAACTACTGAGAAATTAATTTTCATTTCCACCATAGGATCCTTATACTCTATTTGATTCTTTATATAATGTGTACCTTTCCATCAAATCGGCCATAGGATCTTTAAGAAGCTTTGGGATGCTCTTAATGCAGAATATGAAACGGATGATGTCAATCTTGATTGGTTTGTCGCATCCAAATTTTCTAAATATACCATGATGGATTTCAAATCTATGAGTTGCAAGATCTTCTTAAAAAGATTGAATTAATTAGTTGTAAATTCTTTAAAAGTTATAAAGTCCAATCCTTGATTGATTCACTCCCTCTTTTTTGTTCAAACTTGTCTCGTGAGTTAAGTTATAAGCAAGATGACTTAATCCTATCAGAGATCATAAACTCTGCTAGAATTGAAGAAGAGCATCGACTTAAGAATAAACCCAGATCTGATTTTGGATCAAAGATCAATTTGACCAAATCTCATCAAAGTCATTTCAAATCTTGAGAAAATTATTTTAAAAAGAAAAAGCCTCTAAATCCTTCAAATCTAGTTTTTTCCTCCAAATCTCCTAGAAGACATAATCATCTAAATCAAAAATCAAATAAGAAGGAGATCTTCTGCCTCATGTGCAGATGAACAAATCATATAGTGAAGGACTGCTACCATAGAAAGACTGAACCATGGAAGAAAAGGACACCTAAATCTAGAGTAAACATGATTGAAGATGGTGTCGGATCTTCCTTCAGATTAGAAAGTCAAAATCCTTTGATGTACTTTCTAGTCCATTCTTCTTATGATTGCTGGCTTGATTCGGGAGCTAATATACATGTTTGTTTTGATTGCTCCTAGTTGTTCACCTTTTAGAAATCAACTAATAGAGGTGTAACATTTGGAAATGTTAGGAAAGAAACTTCATGAGTGTGGAATACGGATCCCCCATCCAAGATCACTAACACAAGTGATGATATCAATATCGCAATGAAAAAAAAAAGATAAAAAAATAGGACACAATCAAATACGTGGATCAGTCCAAAGCTTATCTCCATAGGGTATACAAGATTCACTATGAAAAAAAATAAATAAAAGAAAAGATCACGTACTCTCAACTCTCATAAACCTCTCTCTTTCAACAAGAAGTACTCACCCCTTACAATACTCTTAAAGAACCCCAAGAAGGACTCTTGGGCTGCTCTCTATGCTCCACAATCGCTACACCTTTCTCTCAACCCGTGTATCCCATTTTATAGGGCTTCAAAATTACTCTAAATCAAAATCAGAGTTATATCAAAACTTAAAAAACTCATGGCCACTTAATCGTACCCGTAAGCCACCATCATTGTCTGATTGCACAAAAAACAATCCATGGATCGTGCATAGACCGCCTAGGCATGAATCGGGGTCTATCCGCACACACTGCGTGTCACGCGCTTGTTCGCGCACATGTGAGCTACATGAAAATGAGTCAGGACCGCGGTGGTTTATGGGGAGCGTGTGGACTGCAAACTTACCCGCACACCATGCATGCACCACGTGCCTCGCATGCAGGCACTCGCTAGTCCACACGATCCGTGGTGGACCACTTGAAAAGGGGCCGCATGCTCTTGGGCCACCGCATTGTGGGCTTGCGTGCTGCGGGCCTGGGCATCCACAGGCCGCGCACCTGTGGGCTGCATCTCCATGCCTGATTTGCTAGGCTTCTCTGCTGTGGGCTTCTCTGTCTTGGACTTCTAACGATCAAATTTGAGACGTCAAAATCCAACAATCTCCATCTTGACTCGACATTCGGCCTCCATCTAACTTTGAGAGCTTCTATGATCTCGCCTCCATGTCCTAGGGTATATGCCTGGCTGCTCATTGATAAATAAATATGGGAGTCGAGTTAGGCCGCTCGATTCCATCTTCATCATATTCTGTGATCTGTCTGACCTGAGATCTGCTCGAGATAGTCTCCTGTGGCAATAGGAATTTACCCTACGATATCATCTATTATTTTTTTGAGTCTTCTATTTCGTGCCCGCTCCACCTAAACCTAGAGCTCCACCTTACATTGAGCTCCCACTGGCTCCTGTAGCTTCATCTCGCAGTGAGTTTCCTATCAAAAGGTAGTGTCCTCTATATCTTTTCTCCTTCATCACAATCCTACTGCCATGCAGAACCTTCAAGATTCTATAATCAGCTCTCCATCTGTAGCTACTTAAATCCAGTCTACTCAGTAAAATTAGATTATTCTTGAAGCTGGATATATATCGGATCTTACCCAACTTCCTCACCACTCCATCATATGTCTGTAAGCTAATCGTTCTATTGCTTTTGATCACACAGCTTGATCTATTTGATAAATGAATAGTGCCCTCACTACTCTCTAAAAAGTTAAACAACTTCTCTTTACCACAAATATAATGTAAACATGCAGAATCTAAAATTCACTATAGAGAAGAAGTAAATACCTCATCTGTCACCAGAAGAACATCATCACTATCTTCTATATCGCAACATTGGACTGTCGTTGCCGCAGTAGCCTTCATCCGATCTCTGAGCTGTAGACAATCTCTGACTTGATACACCAACTTATCACATCTGTAGCATTTGATCTTCCTGTAGTCTCTCAACTTGGATCTGGACCACACACCTTGCGATCCTCTTCCCCTTCATCTTCTGCCACCACCTCCTTTAGTCACCGTTATAGCAGAATCACCATCTGAACTCAAAGCTTGGTTCTTCTGTCTGAGAATCTCATTTTGAAGAAGTACAAAAGTGACCTCCTCCATCTTCATGGTGCTCTTTTCTATAAGAAGAGCAGTCATCAAAGACTCAAAAGAAAAAAAAATGATAATAGCAAGATCAACGTCCTAATTTTCTCCTCAACCTTCTCACCAACACTGAGAAGATCAGTGAAGATCTTCTAAAAATTACTGAGATGCTCCTGCATATACTGTCTCTCGCTCATCCGTCGCAGCAGGTAGAATTACTTTCAGAGGAAGAGAGCATTGACAAATGACTTTATCATGTATATGTTCTCGAGCTTTATCCACAAAGCCATCAGAGAAGTCTTACTAAGCACATGAATCACCACATCATCCATCAAGTATAAGCGGATCATACTCACTATCTATATCTAGAGTCGCCTCCAATCTTTCTCCTCCATTGTAGTCGACTTCTCCCCATACAAGAGAGCATCGATCAACCCTTACTGGATGAACACATCCTTCATCCTTGCTTGCTATAAGAAAAAATTACTCTTCCTATCATATCGATTAATCTCCATCTTGATTGGGCCTGTCTTCTCCATCTTCTTCAATCTCGATCAATACAATCGTAACCTGGACAACCATATACTTTGATACCACTTGTTGAGAAGGATCCCTCACGAGTGTGTAATATAGATCTTCCATCTAAGATCGCTAATACAGATGATGATGGCGATACCATAATAGAAAATAAAAAAAATAAAAAATAGAATACAATCAAATACATAGATCAGCCAAGGCTTACCTCCATGAAGCAAGCAAGCTTCACTATGAAAGAAAATAAATACAAAAGAAGATCACACACTTGCAACTTTCATAAATCTCTCTCTTTTAACAAGAAGCACTCACCCCTTACAATACTCTTAAAGAACCTCAAGGACTCTCTGGCTGCTCTTTGTGCTCCACAGCTGCTACACCTTTCTCTCAGCCCATGTACCCCTTTTATAGGGCCTCAAAATTACTCTAGATTGAAATCAGAGTTATATTAGGACTCAAAAAATCTGTAGCCATTTGATCGCGCCCGTAAACCACCATCACCATCTGATTGTGCAAAAAATAGTCCGTGGACCGCACGTAGACTGCTCGACATGAATCGGGGCCTATCCGCCCGCACTATATGTCACACGCTCGTCCGCACGCACATAAGCCACATGAAAATAAGCTTGAACCGCGATGGTCCATAGGGAGCGCATGGACCGCGAACTTTCCCGCACACTGCGCACCTCACGTGCGGGCACTCGTTGGTCTGCACAGTCCGTGATGGACCGCATGAGCAGGGGCCTCACGCACTGAGACCACACACGCCTGGGCCGCATGCACCTGGACCATGCGCGTTGCAGGCCTGCGCGCTACAGGCCTTTGCACTGTGGGCTTGGGTGCCCGCAGGCCGCACGCCTGCGGTCCGCATTTCTGTGCTTGGTCTGCTGGGCTTTTCTATTGTGGGCTTCTTCATCTTGGATTTTTGAGGGTCAAATTTGAAGTGCCAAAACCCAACAGGGAATGATTCTACAGCACAAGTATTAGGAAGAGGTCATGTGGATCTAAAGATGATATCTCAAAAAATCTTAATCTTTCACGAAGTGTTGTACATGTTGGATTTGTACCCTAGAAACTAATTGTTGGCTGACACATTATGTATTTTCAGGGCCTAAATTTATATTTGTAATACTTTCATTTTAAATAAAGAGCTTTTTCTTTCCAATCATGCTTATGTGTCTATGATTTGTCCTAAAAATTAACAAAGATGATTTTTGTATTTCTTAAAGAGTTAAGAATTTGAGACATACATTAATTAGTGGTTAATTTCTAAATGCTCTCGATCAAGGGATCATCACAGAGGATAGTGATCAATCCATTTGAGATTGGTGCATGATTCATCTTCCTTGTGGACAGATAAGTCTTGGGTCTGCAGTGTAGAGACACTGGGGTGAAGGTGCAGGTGGTTGTTAGAGAATAACTTGCACTGAGCATGACCAACATGAGAACCATATGGATGTCTACTCACTCATCAGTGATCTTCTCGATGCTGTAGTGGTATGAGTGGTCCTTTGACCTACGGTGATATTGGCTATTCGCAGTGAGGCTACTGAGTTTGACTGCATGTTTTCTTGGTCCCTAGCCATTCGGGTCCTTACTATGTATGTTGGCTTCAGTAGGTTCAGGTTCGCTGTTTGGAGTAGGATGCACCTAGATAGAATTTATCGATCTTGGTAGAAAAGGAGAAGTCCTATATGATTTGCGAGATTGAGTTCAGAAAGTCTTTGGCCAAAGCAAGTATGAATACTGAAAAAGAATTTTCATGAGATTCACAAATGAACTCGAGTCAAGCCAATCTTACATAAGACTGACGATGGAATTTGACGAGTTCTCCATGACCTCCGTCAAGTCGAGACTCACGATAGAAGGACTAAATCATACGATAACTGCACCTAGGAGTTCGTATTTTTATTCTATTGGATCGCCACTATATATTGCTAGGTGTCACTAGTAGATTGTGAGATTCATCGAGCGTCATCTTGATAATCGATAGTCCTTGAAGGGTAGAATTGAAAATATTTCAATCCATCGAAAAGAGTTTCGATGATATTGTAATAGAAATCATAATATATCTCACTACCAGATAGAATGAAACCTATGGAGTCACATATTAAGAGATTTAATCTCGAATTTGCTAATTGGGCTTATGAAGTTTCAATTAGGTTAAGGTTTATTTGAAACTCTATTAGGTTTATGAGAATCATGCTAGCACATGGTAAAACCTATTTTTTCTCGAAATTTTGATTTGATCAAGTCTATAGCCTTAAACCTAACCTAAATTTATTTGGATTTAATTGGGCTCTTAATTATAAGTCCAAGAAGATTTAATTAAGTCAATTAGTTGGTATAATTATCCTAACATTATCTCTTCCATATCCCCTAATTATCTCTAAGTATGCATGTGGAATAGATGGAAGAATGGATGGCATAATTTTTTTTTTTTAATTATTGAGCACCATATCCTAGAGGGGCCCACCTCCTCTTATGTGTCATAACATGAAGGAGAGAGGATGGGGTCCATGCCCCATCTCTTATGGCTGGAGATCCCTTTGTGGGGTGCCAAGAGTTGGCATCCCAACCATCTGACATGTATTCCATGGATGGCTATTATACATACTTAAAAAGACTGATTAATTATCTTTTATATCTGATTTTATTTGACATAAATCATATTTAAAAAGTAGAGAATTCTTCTGAGATAAAGATCTACCTTTTCAAGATGATAGGGTTCCTAATATGTGTCAAGGCTTATGTCTATTTAAAGGAAGGTCTCTAGGGTTTCTAAGTATTAATTTTTCATCAAGAAAATCTTTTCTCTCTCCATCTCCATGCCTTCTTTCTCTCATATTCTTTCTTTCCATGCTCAAAGGTTGGGTGTTCTCTCTTCCACATGCCTAGAAGAAGTTCTGGTGACTTAGAGATCAAGGATCGAGGAGAAGAAGAAGAAGACTGCAGATCAAAGAGTTGATCTCTCAGTTCAGATCAAAAGAGTTGATCAGAGTCCTCAAGGTCAAGGTTCTTCTTGAGAAGAAGAATCTTCTACGAGAAGAAAAGTTTGAGATTGATCCTAGTAGATACCTATAGAGGCCGGACACGTGTGCAGCTCCATCTTCTACGAATTCGAGATCATTTGAAGCGGTGAATTTCTACCTGCGCAAAGGTAATGAGATATGATCTCATATTTTTTTTTAAATTTTAGATTAATTATATGTACTTTCTTCTGGACTTGGATAGGTTTAGATCTGGTATCTTGCATGTGGAGTTAAAGGGTTTAACCCGATTTATTTTTTGCTGTATATTTTTAAAATTTTAAAATCTACACATGCTGTCTATCCTGTTTTCTATCAGTACATTTCTAACATTAGGAGGAATCTGATTAGTGGATCTCTTTTTGTATATAAAGGCTATAAAATTGTATTATAATCTAATAAGATTATAATCACTTGTAATAATGAGTTTGTTGGAAAAGATTGCGCTGAAGGCCTATTCAAACTAAGTGTAATTTGTAAAGATTCTATTAAAGATCATTTCTTTATTCTAAATCTTGAACCTTCTAATGTTTGGTATGTTAGGCTTGGTCTTATTAATTTTGATCAAATCCAATATATGACCAACTTAAATCTAATCCCTAAGATCCATTTGGATAAAAAGGTTAAATGTGAAATATATGTTCACGCCAAAAGTTCTAAAAAATCTTTCAAATATGTTCATAAAAGTTTTAATCTTCTTGATCTAGTTTATAGTGATATATGTGACTCTACTAAAATTTTAACTTAGAGAAAAAATCATTACTTTATAACATTCATTGATGATTTCTTGCGATATTATTATACATATCTAATCAGATCTAAAAATGAAGTCCTAGATAGGTTTGAAATCTTTAAAGTTGAAGCTAAAATCCAAATCGAGAAAACTCTTAAAAGACTTAAGTCAGATTGAGGTGGCAAGTATACCTTAAATAAAATGGTTTTATTTTGTTAAGAACATGGGATCATTCATGAGATGACTCCTCTTTACTCCCCATAATTTAATAGTGCAGCAAAATGGAAAAATTATACCCTAATGGACATGATTAACTCAATATTAATCAGTTCAAGTACATCCGAGAACTTGTAGGGAGAAGCTTTATTAGCAGCTTGTTATATTCTAAATAGAACACTTTGTAAGGATGGAAATAAGATTCCTTTTGAACTCTAAAAGTGTAGAACTGCTAGATTAGATTATCTAAAAGTGTGGGGGTACCATGCTAAGTAAGGTATATCTGAATCTAAGAAAAAAATTGATCCTAAAACCATAGATGCAATCTTTGTATAGGGTACTCGTTAGATAGTAGCACTAATAGATTCCTTATAAGAAATTCCAAAATAAGTGATATTTTTATCGAGGCTAAAGATGCTACTTATTTTTGAAATATCTTTTCTTTTAGAAACTAAGTCATAAATTTAATTGAATCTAATCTATCCTCTAACACTAGCTTTATTGAATCAGTGGTTTCTTATGATTTAAAAAAAGGGAGAGGTCTAATCCTAATTATGGACCTTCTGAACCTAGAAAAAGAACATGATAAAGAGTTCATTATCTTTCTAGTTGTAGGTGAACCTTCTATTTTTGCAGAGGCAATGTCTTCACCTGATACACCTTTCTAGAAGGAATCCATTAACTATGAATTCAACTCAATAATTCAAAATCAGACCTAGATCCTTACTGATTTTCCTCCAAGTAGTAAACCATTAAATTGTGGGTACTTCATAGAAAGCTTAGACCTGATGGATCAATAGAAAAGTATAAAGCTAGATTAGAAGCTAAGAGGTATGTATAACTAGAAAAAGAGATTAAATTATTTTGATACCTATTCTTCTATAGCTAGAATCTCTATCTTTAGAATCTTTTTTGCCATTACTTTTATCCATAAGTTAATCATTCATCAAATAGATGTGAAAATTATATTTTTTAATGAAGATCTAGATGAAGATATCTATGTAGAGCAACTTGAGGGATAAGACAATAAAGTTTGCAAACTTGTTAAGTCCCTATACAGTCTTAAATAGACATCTAAATAATGACATAAAAAATTTGATAGAACTATCCTTTCTTTTGGCTTTTTAGTCAATGATCATGACAAGTATATCTATTCTAAAATCATCAATGATGATTGTATGATCCTTTGTTTATATATCGATGATATTTTGATCTTTAAAACTTCTCTTAAAAACATATCTAAAATCAAATAATTTCTTTCAAATCATTTTGATATGAAAGATTTAGGTGAAGTTGATGTTATTCTAAGGATGAAGCTGATCAAATTTTCTAAAAAAATAGATCTCTCTTTTTCATTCCATTAAGAAAATGATTAAAAAATTTGGATATTTCAATTAGAAACCTATATCCAATCTTTATAATCCAAGTATCTATCTTAAAAAAAAATTAGATGAACCAATTCACCACTTAGATACTCCCAGATTATATGTTCACTTCTTTATATGGCAAATAGAATAAGACCTGGTATTGCCTATACAATAGAGAGATTAAGCAAATATACCTAAAATCTATATCAATCTCATTAGTCTAATGTTGAAAAGGGTACTCTAATATCTTAAGGGAACCTTTAATCTATCTCTTTTGTATATTGGATATCCTAAGATGGTTGAGGGTTATAATGATGCATATTGGATTACTAAGTTTCTTAATCTTAAATCAACAATCAGATATCTTTTTCTTCTTGACGACATTGCCATAACTTGGGGATCTTCCAGGCAAACCATTATATTTTGGAGCATTATGGAGGCCGAGTTGATTGTTTTGAATACCACTTGTGCTACGGCAGATTGGATTAAAATTCTTATCTTAGAGCTACCTTTATAATCTAAGCTAGTTTTAGCCATATCAATCCATTATGATAATAAAGCCATAATTGAACTTACTAATCAAAAGAGTACTAATAAAAAGATAAATCAGCAAATCCACATTCATCATAAATTTATAAGACAACTTAAAAAGAGTAATATCATTTCTTTAGAATTTATCAAGTCTGAGAAAAATTTGGCGGATCAATTAACTAAGGGTTTGTCTAAGCATGGAGTGCTTGAATCATCAAGGGGGATGGGGCTTAAGTCCACTATGTGGTCACCAATAGTGGATATCCAACTTGTGATTGGAGATTTCATGAATAAGATTCAATATGATAGAAACAAAGCTGATTGAGTGATCATGCCAGAGCATATTCTCAGAATGTATCTCCTTCCATCCCTATGATGAGTGCTCTTATCAGTGACAAAGAAAAATTGAAAAGGTTGAGTCATACTCTTAATGAGTCCAAGATAGAAAATCTATAGGATATTAGGTCATAAAAATACTTTGAGGACTTATTTATGTGAGAATTATTGTATAGGTTGCGACTAGGGGTTTGGTCCAATCCTAACAAAATTTTCATGAAAAATCAAGGTACTAAACATAAGACCTTAAAATGATGATGACTGTATAAAGACCCATTGGATCCGTACTGTGTATGATAAATTAAAATCTAAGTTAAAGGACTTAGTTTAAGATCTAATCTTGTATAGTTCCTTCAGATAAATACTATCAATACTAAGTGAGGTTCAAGTCTGCAGGACACCTCACCTATCATATAGTATAAGATGCCACTATATTTTTTTTAAAAAATAAATCTTTTATGGGGGATTGTTGGAGTGTTATTTGAAAATAGAAAAAAAATAAATTTTTTTATTCCCTAAATTTTAGTTATTTAAAAATTTTAAAAATCTTTTTTCAATTAATATCTCTTTTCGAAGAGACATGACTCTTCGGAAGAAAATATTGGTTTCTGAAGAAACATGACATTTTTGAAATATCTTATCTCTTTAAAACTATGGCATCTTCTCTTTCAGCATTTGGGGTGATCTTGTAGTTCCTACAGGATAGTGATGATGGGGTTGGTCCATGAATTTTTCTTTCTTTTACCATATTTTACTCAAAGGATTGAAGGGAGATAGTACATCAAGCTATTCGCAAGGGCCAACTTTATTCTCTTTCTCAGGGATCCCACTTGAGGGAACTATAGGAGAACCACCGAATCTCATCTATATATGATCCATACTAGATGTGACCAACTGTCTATCCTACCTCCTCTACATTTTTGACAATCCATCTTTTGTCTCAGTAGAGTCTTTTAGTGGTATGTTTCAGTCCTCTTCCCTATTATTTAGAAAAAATGAGCTAGTGATTCAGGTATAAGATGCTATGATTATCGTTTAGATAATTAGACATCCAACTCGTCGTTGCAATGACCCAATTGCAAGAGCAGAGCTCTACCAATTGAGATATATTTAAGGGTGGCAATTAGATCAGATCGGATTGGATATAGGTCGGATCAATGCGGGTCGAATTAAAAAATTATCAAATCTAAATCTGATCTATTTATTAAATAGGTCAAAAATTTAGATATGAATCCGATCTATTTATTAAATAAGTAACTGATCTGATCTACTTAACCCATTTATTAAGCAGATACAGTTAGGTTAAATAGGTTAAATGAGCTTTTAACATGTTAAACGGATTAAACAAGTTAAATAGATCGAGTTACATGAGTCAGAAATAAGTTAAGTAGGTTTTAGATATGTTAAATAGATCTTAAATGGATTGAATGAGTTAAATATATTAAATGGGTTATCTGACTCAATCTGATCTAAATATTAAATGGGTTAAACAGATTACATAGATCAGATATCTAAAATTCAAATCTGATTCAAATATTAAATGGATTAAACAAATCGATCTGCTTATGATCCGAACCTGTTTAACCTAAATCAAAACCTATTTATGACAGGTCAAACATGAGTCGGGTTGGTAGATCGGGTCATATTTTGCTTATCTTTGTTATATCCCTCCGAGCCAAATGAGGTATGCATGAAAGTGTTAGATGCTTCTTTTATTTTTTTCTCTGGCACAGCTAGGCCATCCTGGACTTGAACCAGAGACTTTGCTTGTGAAGTAAATCATCATACCTATGATTCAACCAATTAGAGGAGAATCAATAGATTCTTTTTCGAGAGCAATTTATCCTTTCCACAGCATACAACTCTCTGTTGTATGGACATAGTCCATAAATGGACTCTAAATCCAATTTTTTTGGAATCAATCAAAAACATCGATTTCTTTTCTTTTCTCTCTTCTCTCTTGTGCTCTATCTGAGACTTTTTTCTTTTGAGATACGGATCAGATATTTCCTCCTCCTTCCTTTTCTACTCTTTCTTTTTTTTAATTGAACACCTGAAAGAAGTATGTTAGGTCAGCCACCCCAACAATCGTGCTCATTAGAGAACGATCGGGTTGAGCGGGGTCATTGTACTTGGAGGATGGGATAGCCATAGACCCACATATAGGATGCAAATCGTGTTCTTAGGGAAATGTTTTACATACCTCGGTTCAAGTGAGCTTTTTTCGATCTTCTTTTTCTTTTAGTTTTTATTTTTTTAATAGTACTTAAAATCATATAAATAATATAGTAATTTTCTAAAAATTTTGATTGATTTTTTTTTCAACATTTATTAAGGCTATCATCCTGTCAAACACATTGCCTTTTCTTTTTTTCTTTTTTTTTTTTTTTGGTAGAAAGAGCAATGAGCTTGATTCCAAAATAAAGAGTTACAATGTCTGATAGGTGCAGATAAATATGATAGTCCCTACACATAAAAGTGACAGCCCAAATAGATTGGTATAGATACATATAATAACCCATACATGCGCGTACATAATCCAGCTAGCATACAGCAGTGATTGATGTATGGCAACACAAAATTGTGAAACACAATGTCCTTTTCTGGGGTACTAATTCAACGTGGGACACCTTAGGTTCACTATGATATAGAATAAATTTATTATTTTCTTGATTCCTTCCAAACACAGCACTCGGTTTTTGCCCCTTTCATCGATGATTTCTGGCATCAGACATGCTTTACAAAACTTCATAAACATTATAATTTTCTCAGATGGCATGTCTCATGTCACATATAAAATTAACAAGTGACGGACTTAATTTCTAAATAATACATAATATGTCTATATATATCCTTTAAAGTGATGACAACTCTTAGACTACAATAATAGTAGAGGCTACAAGACAAACGCCGCAATGACTAATACAATGTACTGGAATAAAGAATGAGAAAGTCATATTCGCATGTTGAAGATCCAAAGAATCAAAGATCATGGAATTGTTTACAGAGGAGTTAATGACAACTCGCCCTGTTTAGCGTTATGCTTGCCAAGCTAGTCCTGATGCATTGGTCGCTGGAATACAGAAACATATCAATCCAACCATCATATCTTTGCTAATCCCTCTTCCTCCAATATATAGTAGCCAACGCATTAAGATGAGCAAGATAATGTCAAGAACAAGACTGGCTTTGAACTGTCAGTCGTGTTAATATAATGGGATTTTGAATTAGCCATCTGACTTGGTCCTTAACAATCTCATCACAATCTCCTCTGCTTACTGCTTAGAGTTTTTAAATAGTTCTCAAATATTTAAAGGATGCAAGCACGAAGACTGATCACATGGCAATTTGGTTTGGCAGAGGAGAGCAGTAAAATGCTGGCGGAAGATGCAAAATGGACGACTTTGATTTTTGCTGTAAAAATTATCTGCACTGGCGACAGAGTAGAGTTCTTGTCAATCTCAATCGGATTTAGTGTTTTGGATTGCATGAGATGGTTGTCTTGGTCATTAACATAGGGTGCCATTTGCAAGAATTAGTTTTTGATGTTTCCAAACATATTAAAAAAATTGAAAATTTTGAATGCATTAAGCCGGCTGCTTGATCTCCACCTTCGTTGGGAAAAGATTGGGGATCCAAATGTAGATGGTAGCGGTTGTTGCTAGCAGCCAACCTAATGTTGGAGCAAAGATCTAAAGTGGCTAGAGTCTGGCACCGCATCGGATGGAGATGAACCTACAAATGAAGTTTTTTGTCGAAGTTATTTTCAACGAAGATCTTCAGACGCTCAAATTAGTTATCAAAATATAGTGAAAATAAGAGAGAGAGTAGAACGTAAGAGCTTACCTAGGATCCTCTGTTCTCTCCTATTTATATGTGGGGCAGTCTACCATTTTTTTTTAAAAAAGCAGGAGTGGTTGATAGAATTACACTGCTCCTATCTCATCCGACTGAGATGAATTGTCACCCATAAGATCCGGAGCATATTTAGCATATTGACCGGATATGATAACTATCTAGTGTGTAACAGCCACCTCAAATCTTGATCTGGTACCTCGGCTTAGAAATCATAGAGGCAAATAGGTTGGCTAACACCCGAGCTTAGATGAAAATTGGATCAAACTAACATAAGCTGTCTTCCCGTATCAGTAGCCCCCCTCACAGCATTGCTCAAAAAGCGAAAAAAAACAAAAGGGTTTCCCTCACTGCTTTTCATATAAAAAATATACTGGCATATACCCTCTCTAAAGGCCTACACAGAATTATTCATAACATGCAAAAGAAGGCATCACTCCAAGCCGGGATAAGGATTCATGAACAGTGTTATTGTACCTACTTAAGATAATGGCATCAGTTCCCGGCACAGGCTTTCAATCTTATCTTACCCAATCCATTGCCGTAACTTGATTCCCGACCCCTTTGTCTCCTTTGTCCATGTTCCTTGTTATCCTTCCAATATTGATAGGGTTCCACAGAACGAGCACCATGTGGGACGGTGGGAGAAGACAGAATCATCATCTCCCCTGGACCCCCCGAGATCGTAAAGCAGTACTTAAGACACATTTCCCACACCATCAAAATCCTTTCACTTAATTTCACCAGGCCCTCAACTCGGATGCACTCCACGTAATCCCTGCATCAAATCACCAGCATGGAGAGGCCTTCCAAGCTTGGTGGATCATTCAAGCTAACCGAAACTCGAAAGCAATCCAAGTTCTAGCCACGTTTCAAGGCTCAGCCATGCCTGAACAATATTTGGACCTCGAAAACATCAAATGAAATAATTCTTTTCCTTGTTCCGAGGAATATAATGGAAATGTCACTACCTAGGTTCTTTCATTAAAAAGAAAAAAAAAAAAATCACCATCCAATTTCGAATGCAAAAGAAGCAAGCTGAGAAGAAGCTCACAAGTAGCCCGGGTTCGACCTTGACCACCCTCGAATATGATCGAGCTAAGCTCAACTAGACTTGGCTTGGTCCATTTGCACCGCTAGCCATAAAAATAAACCCTTAAAGTCTGCATCTCCACCACACGGTTAGTCTAACAATTTCTCGATCAATCCAAACCATGCCACAATTAGTGGCTGATTAGCCGGCGGCATGACGGGATGACGTTGGCTTGTGGCAATGGTGACCCGCTGGTGGGAAAAGCCGGGCGACGTCACCCGGTCGACTCGCGTAGCGAGCCGAGTCCAAGGTCCAGCCTAAGTTGGACCAGGATGTGGGGGAAGTTTGTTGTGGATTAGAACGAGGACCGGATATGGCCTGCCCCATTTTAAAAGAAAGGGAAGGTCTCGTGTGGAAAGGGAGAGTTGATGGAAAAAGACCGAGTGTTCGCCAGTTTGTTGGTTCGTCCTCATCCAATCCTGATCAGATTGCGTCGGCGGACAATTCTTTTTTCCGAGCCGCCGATATTTTATTATGAGCTTTGACCGTTGTTCTTCCAACACCGAATGGTAGAGCCGGCACGTGCTGGTTTGACTCGGAACAGCAAAAAGGTTGGCTGAGTTTTCGGATTTCGGCCGAGTCATTTTACCATTTTAGCGAGTCTTACTCCATCACTATTACTAAAGCATCGTAATTTAATCATAGAGAATGCCATGGGTCATGTACATGGTTTAGAGACAATAGAACCTCATATATCAGTTAGAAATTTGTTCCTAATAGGGGAATGGATGTGATTACTCTTTTCAAGTCCTATCTCAAGTACTTATGATTAGCTTTATACGTTTTAGTTTGTCGGGATTTTGTATTTAATTTTCAATCTTTGCTGCTAGTCTTATTTCTACTGGATGATAGCCCTTTCTTTGTGTGAGAGACACCTAATTATATTTCTCAAAAAAAATGAAGTGTAAGGGCACCATAAGATAATTAATTCGAGTAAAGAATAAGAAAATGGCTTGAGAAATGACACCCTGCCAATCCCAAATGTGAAATGAATTGATTTCTTACAGACTAAAGTACAAGAGATAATATTTTACCTGCCAATCCTAATTTAGTGTTTACAAGGATGGGACGTTCAGATTCTTTAATAATAGTGCTCATATGTTTTATGCAGGGGTTTAGTTACGATTCTTGAGAAAATTGGCTAGAAAGCATGACTTGATTTTATTTATTTCCTTGAATACATGTAATCTCACAAAATATAAATTATATAATTTCTAGAAAAGCTAGAAATAAAAATATTTATGATTTTATGAACAATTATAAGATATGTATAATAATAAAAGTCAATAAAGAATCCTATGATTGTAGAGAGTACAAATATGAAAATAGACTCCAATGATTATGAAAAGATTAGAGAGCATGTAATTGACTAGATTATCTAATAGAGATATAGAAAAAAATTATATAAGTATAGAAAAGCACAAATGTGGAAATCTATCCCGATAATTGTGGAGAGATCAGAGAATCAAATGCTTGACTTAGTTGCTGATAATTTTTAAGTTAGGGTTATCAAAGATTGGTTAATATTGAAAGCCTACCAATTAGTTGGCATTTTAACAATGATTGTGTACCATTGAACAATGTATTTGGCATGTGTTTCGATACAAAAAGAAAAATATTAAATTTTACTAGCTCGGCAATTAAGAGTTCTCACGATCTCCAAGATGATTGAGAAGACAACCCATCTTTTATTGTTTTCCTTTTTATTTCTTTGAAAGTCTACCCTGACTTTTAGTATAAAATTTCTGGATCTAGATAATTATATTATGGACTAGTCTCCCTCTTTTCCTATCAAAAAAAATATTTTTATATATAATATAAAAATATTCTATTATACTTCATATGAAAACTCAAAACTCAATAAACAAATAAAACAACAATACATAGATACTTTCCTACTTAAATGTTAACTAACATTACATAATTTACTTGATTATTGGGAGAGATTAGGTTAATAGCCCAACCAACTCCATTAAATTAATGAAATTATAAAGCAATGCATCGATCTTTCTAAAAGATCATCAAAATACTCTCATTATTTTTCATATAGACCTTTCTCCTATTTATGAAGACCAACAAATAGAAATGTGCTAGATGAGACAGTTGGAAAATGTTATTCAAGCAGAATATCTTTGAACAAGTTAATGTTGGCCAGCTAAAAAAACATGTGCCTTCAAGTAGGATTTCCTGGATACAGCATGCCTCAACTAATTAGACATAATATTCTCCTCCCGATAAGTCAGGAATTCTCCTAGTCCAACAAGAATTCTCCTCAAGAAAACAATCTTTGCAAGTCCAAAAAGCCAATCAAGGAAGAGACTTCATCGGAATCGATCGAGCCAACCCAAAGATGAGTTAACCCAACATGATGACCCGTCGACAAACCCGAGTTAACACAGCCGACAACACCGGTGTCTTTCCAAACACGCAAGAGGCTGAGATGGGGACAAAAACATTTTCAACAAGGAAAGGTCTGGAACTTTAAATGCGGTGCATTGGACGTTGGCACTGACGTCATCCCCAGAGACCTCGTTAACTCCCCCAGAATCCACCACGGTCCACCCAACGCTCCCGGTTCAATGGATCCTATGTTCCATTTCTCCATCCTTTATCACGTGCCAAAAAGAGATAGATTAGGGGAGATGCACCGAACCACGTCGTCCCCATCGAAATATAACCCCCCAAATTATAATATTCATTACCCACAGGACACCCAAAAGACACCCTCTTTGGGACCTGGTCGCACGAACACTCTCTCAAGGACACTCCTGAACCTGCATCCCATCCGTCCGATCCCGACAAAATACCGTGGATATGGAGCTCGCATAGGAATCATTCTGCGCGTGTTCGTGAGATAGACCGAGCCCAAAGATCCAATTTTGTCGACCATTGGAAGTCGGCGGCGGTCACGCCCTCTGACTCCCACTGATGGGAAGCTTCCGCGAGCTCACGTGTGGACCGCAGGGCCCAGCGCAGCCGCACCGGCGTCCCCTTTCACATGGAAGTGTTTATAAATCCCCCTCCCAGTTCCCAAGCATTGCCATCCAAACAACGAAGAGAGCAGAAATCTCACCGCCGCCTCAGCCATTTCTAAAGCTTGGTACAAGGAACGGTAATCCTCCAGGCAATCGAGTTGCGAGGACGCTGACAATGGGGAGCAGGAGAAGAGATGCTGAGGCGGAGCTCAACCTGCCGCCGGGATTCCGGTTCCACCCGACCGACGAGGAGCTCGTCGTTCATTACCTCTGCAAGAAGGTGGCCTGCCAGCGCCTGCCCGTGCCCATCATCGCCGAGGTCGATCTCTACAAATATGACCCATGGGATCTGCCAGGTATGGCACCCGTTCCAACCATATTCTGTTCTTATGTTTCATGATTCATATAGAGCTGTGTTGATATATGATTCTTGTTTGTGATATGAACAGAGAAGGCGTTGTTCGGGCTAAAAGAGTGGTATTTCTTCACCCCTCGTGATCGAAAGTACCCGAATGGCTCGAGGCCTAACAGGGCCGCCGGGAGGGGGTACTGGAAGGCCACCGGTGCTGATAAACCCGTGACCCCGAAGGGGAGCAGTAGGCCTCTCGGGATCAAGAAAGCCTTGGTGTTTTACTCTGGGAAGGCACCAAGAGGAGTGAAGACTGATTGGATCATGCATGAGTACAGGCTTGCCGACACGAACCGAGCAGCCAACAAGAAGGGAAGCCTAAGGGTATGTCATCGACAATCAGAGATCCATAAATTTTTTGTTTCTTGGCTTCTTTATGAATATAGATCTGATGAAAAGATTCATGAATTCATGCAGCTTGATGACTGGGTTCTTTGCCGGTTGTACAACAAGAAGAACACCTGGGAGAAGATGCAGCAACAAAAGGAGGCAGCATCGTTTGGAGAGACGATGGATTCTGTGGATGACACAGGATCGGACAGCTTCAGAACACCCGAATCGGACATAGATAACGATGTCATGTTCCCGGACTTTGACGATATGGCTCAGGTTGGAGCTCACCCACCTCAAGCTTTCAATGGAATGCAAGGAGTACGAGTCAACAATATAACTGGGTATCAGCCAGCAATAGAGCAGCGTCCAAAAGAGGAGAATGACTGGTTCACGGACCTGAATCTGGATGACTTCCACAGTACATGCATGGCTTTTGGATCAACACCTGCTCTCGATATGTCGGACCATGATTACTACTACTCAAACCTTCCACAGCTGAGATCAAACCAGAGTGACCTGCTACCCTTCTAAAGCTACGAATCCCAGCTGTATATAAGTGAAAATAGGCAGGAGGTGACAATCTAGTGGTAGAACTCTGTAGGATTCTTTTGTTTCCACCAATTTTATATAGGTAAATCCATTCATAAACAAGGGACAGTCGCTGATGTACATATGATAATATTATTTTGTGGTAGACCTTCTGTTTGAATTAGTTTTACAAATTTTGAGCATTGTCTAGTGGTAGAATATCTTCGTTTCGATTACAGAAACTTGCCTCAGCAACAGGAAACATATTCCACACACACACACACACACAAAAAAAGAAAAGCAGCAGCAGGAATCAGAATAAGTTATAGATGGTGGGATAATCTTAAGTGACAGTGTATAGCACTGCGCACAAAAAGGTGGACAGTGAGAACTCAAAGGAGAATCAGCCGTGGCATGCGGTCATAGTTATTCGTTCAGAGAGACAGTTTATAGCATCTGCTTGGGATCTTTGTTTAGTGCGACACAACCAACAGTAGGAACAAAGAATATCTGTGGACATCCACAAGTCCAGGGTAGTATCGAGGAAACAAGCAACGTTGTGTCGATTTGACAAGAGTGACCCTCCAAATGTTAAGTTTTCTGGAAGAGGGGAAAGAAGTGGAAGCATAAGCGCATGCATAAGCAAGCACATCACCAGCGAAAGCAAAAAAAAAAAAGGAAAGCAGCAAAAAATACATGCAGACACAATGAACAGCATATGTTTTTTAATATTTTTAATGCATGAGCCATGCACGGTACATGTAAATTTAGGTGACAGCATGCAACAGATTTTTACAACTGTTGTTGTATTATAATGTAGTATAGAACATGGGTGGGATCCAAAGCAGAAAGCTACCATATGAAACTTTGGTTATTAGATACAGAAGTAAGTACAATTAAGTTCGAAAGAGACCTTGAGAACATATTATGGTTGTCAACTTAAGGTATAATGAGCGTTCAAAACTTAAAAGAATATAGAAGGAAATGAGGAAATTTCATTATTTCAAGTCACCTTTGCACCGGCAAGATTGTGATGCTTGGTAAAAATACAAGACAAATATAAATCAGAACAAAGTTGATATGTTAACTTTTCTTCCTGAAAGCAGAGAAAATTATGTATGTCCGACGAAAAGACAGTGATGTCAAGTTACTTGAACTTGAAAAAATCAACAAAGCTAACGGGCTAGGCTTGGCCCTCATTACTCCAAAAGACAGGGATGTCAAGTTTTTTGAAATTCAAAAAATCAACAAAGCTAACAGGCTGGGCTTGGCCCTCGTTACTCCAAACTTTGTCATCTAAAACTTCATTTAATACCAACACTGCATCATATTACATAGCCATAAATGTATAACAATCCTCGTATAATTTAGAAAAACCTATATCTACGGGTGGCAATCGGGTCGGGTGGGGTCAGATCATAAATGGATTGGGTCCGCTGCAGGTCGGATTAGAAAACATCAAAATTGAACTCGACCTGTTTATTAAACAGATCAAATTTTCAAATATGAACATGATCCATTTAATAAATAGGTCACCCGACCCAATCCGTTTAACCTGTTTATCAAACAGATAACCTGTTTAACCGTTCTGACCCAACCCATTTAACTTGTTTATCGATTAACCTGTTTATTAGATGAACAATCTGTTTAACCGACCTGACCCAACTCGTTTAACCTGTTTTTAAATAAGACAAACATCACAAACTGCCGGCATGTTTAATTCAAGACAAAATATACTATTTCAAGCTGGAAACACATTATCCCAAAAGGAGAACAAATGCTGCCCCTGTTTAACATATGATCACTTTAAATAATATAAAGTATGAGGAGAAAATCTGCCATTATTTGATGACAGGCTCTTTATCCATCTATATCATATAATGAAAGTTTATATTAACCACCAAAAAATTAAAATTAGTTAGAACATCAAGGAAAGAGGAAAAGGAGGCCCAGATTTAGTATTTCATCTATAACTAAATCAAAACGACAACAATTGATTGCCTATAGAAAAAGGCTGTCTCAGATTATTGTTGTTAGAAACAGTTGAATCAGCAAAAAGATATTCCAAAATCATCATAGCCTCCCTACACAAATCTTAAAACAAACCTCTACACATTTTGACAATCAGCATAAAAAACAGAAATCCAAAGAATACAAAACTAATGGGAGGGAAAAAATGAGAAAATATACCTTGGAAGGATTCAAGAAGCACGAAAAGAGGAAAACTTGAAAAATAGGAAAAATCTTAGATCTCGAGCGGCCAACCGCCTCAGCGACGGCCGTTGAGGAAGAAAGGGCACCGGCCACCGAAAGAGGAAAAAGAAAAAAAAAAATTCTAGATCTCGAGCAGCCAAGGCACCAAGCGACACAACCGCACAAGCCCTAGAGCGTCCGGAGGAGGAAACCAAGGATGGAAGCATTGAAGGGAGGGTGGAAGCACCGGAGGGGTGGAAGCACCCGCCGGCGACCACCGAAGGAGTGGAGCTATGGAGGACTGAAGGAGGAAATCCTAGAGCATCAAGAGTCCAGAACGAGATGGGATGGAAAAATGGAATGGAACCGAAGTGGCGAATACACCGGAGGAAACCGAGGGAGGGTGGAAGCACCGAAAAAGGTGGAAGCATCTGCCGGCGATCACCGAAGTGGAGCTGTGGACGATTGAAGGAGAAAATCCTAGAGCATCGAGTCGAGAACGAGATAGGATAGAAAAATGGAATGGGACCGAAGTGGCGAACAGCGGAACCCCTAAAGCCCCTAAAGGATTCAGCTGTCATGGGTTAAACGGGTTTATAGCTACAACCCGATCCGATCTGATCCAACCCATTGATTAAATGAGTTAAATGGGTCAACTGTCTGAAATCTAAACATGACCCGATTATTAAACAGGTTAAACAGGTCAAACCATTTACAACCCAAACCCGTTTAATCCAAACCCAAACCTGTTTAAGACAGGTTGAATGCGGATCGGATTGGTAGGTCGGGTCGATTTTGGCCACCCCTACCTATATCGAGTATAAAGTTGATTGATTTACCAATATGCAAGTCATACTTACTCCATTGGCCATTAGATACCTATCCGTGATCGATCAATGTGAATAGGACAGTGGTAGAATGAACACATAGTATTCGCGACGAGGATCAGGATGAGCTATATTGGGTACATATGATATAGTCTTTAAACAAGTTACTCCCTGAAATCTCCGAAAGAAATGCTGCAATCAAGATTGAACCACATATCAAGAGTCACAAAGTTCAAAAATCATTGCAGAAGAGCCCATAATTGAGGATTAAACACATGGAGAACCTACCATGGGGAATCCATCATCCAAAGATGCTGCAATTGAAGATTTATTGATTGAAAATGCTGCGGATAATAATCTATCAGGTATCCTGAGCATATAAGATCACATCAATGAAGATCTACACGAAGAGAATGCATGGCGAGATCGAGTCATAGTCCTAAGAGCAATAATGGAGATAGAGCAATATGAAGATCTATTCCTCAATGGTTTGCCAGATACATCAAGGACCATGATTGAAACAATGATTCACAACTTGCTAGTCATCAATCAAAGAGCCTCTTATCACATAATAGCATGAAAGTCATATATAGGCTTCCATCATCAAACATTGAAGATCTAATGGTGGATCAAGCTTCAGACTGACCTCAGGAATATCTTGAGGACAAGATCTGAGCAGCAGAAGCATATGATGTGAGAGCATCCTTTGGATCCAGGGTAGTCAACAAAAGTCCAACACTCCAAACTTTTCTAGTTTATTTAGTTTAGAGATCGTTTGGATCTGAATTAAGTGTTTTATTAGTTGATGGGTTTTCAATAGGAAAGTAACTAGGAGTTACTGTTCAGTTTACTATAGCATGAACAATGCATGCTGCAGTAACCATGATACTTTAGGAGTCCTAGTAAGAGTCAAATAAGTTGGTAGTTACGAGATTGCAAAGGGATTTTTCTTTCTATGTAAAAAGTCCTAGATGACTCAAATTAGGGGAATTTGTAGAGTCAGTCTATAAAGAGTCCAAAAAGGCTATTGAGAAATATGGTACGCCAAGTTTTATGAAGGAATCGAGAAACACTTTTTGGCCAAGGATCGGCCACCTCCTCTTCTCTCTCCCTCTCTCATGCTTCTCTCCTATCTTTCTTATTATTCTCTCTTCTTCCTCTTCTATACCTGCTTTATTATTCTTTGCTCTGTTTATTGTTGACTGTTCATGTTGTTTTATATCAGATTTCTGTCAACAAATTCTGCAACTCCATATTATGATTTATTTGATTAACATATCAATCTGTTTATTCTAAAATTTATATTGATTCCTCTCTTGGTGTTTTGCTGCATCTGTAATTTCTGTGTTAAATATTAACTATATTTTGTTTTAAAATCCATAGAAGACCTTTCAATTAAGCCGTAAAATTTTTGTGTTCTTTTTTTCCTACCAGCTCTTCACTCAAAAACATTAGACAGTTTTTTTTTTTTTTTCTGCACTACCATTTGCTGATAAATTCAGTTCTATCTCTATAATCCTCTCATGCAGCACAGGCCAACCCTGAGTGGTCCTGCATCAATAAGGTTCCAACCGTATTCCATATCCTGGTAAAGAAAATCCAAAATCAGGTCTGAACATTCATTCAGCAATGTACTATATATATATATATATATATATCTGTGTGTGTGCGCGTGCATGCGCGCGCAGAGAGAGAGAGAGAGACATGAGATGGACACTAGGCTTAAGTCAACTAGATTTGACTCCACATCCAATCAGGTTCTCTGCCATCCAAATCGCATGGATCTCTATGCAATAAACCAAAAGGTTAACCACTTTTCCATCTATTTCGGTTTGAAATAAAAATGCCATTAATGTAGATGGGATAGAAGCCCATGCGCCATTAATGTGGATGGCACGGAAGTCATGTGTGCCAAGGGTTGGGAGGTTGAGTTAGTATTTATTCTAGAATAGTTTTGTTTATCCTGCGAAGTATGCATTTATATTAGAACATTTCTATTTATTCTGGACTCATTTGTATTTATTCTAAAAATGTCCATGTTTATTTTGAAGAGATTTATGTTTATCCCATCCAAAATTTGTGTTTATCTTCCATTATTACTGTTTATTGAGGAAGAGACATAAAGTTACCTATACTATCCTCATTAATGGTCCTAGCCAATAAACAACAACAATGAAGGACAAACACAAATTTCAGATAGAATAAACACGAACTCCTTCATAAGCATGAACCTTTTTAGAATAAACACATATAAGTCCAAAATAAATAAAAATAGAATAAATAGAAATACTTCAGAATAAATGCAAACTTTGCAAGATAAATAAGAACCCTCTAAAATAAACACAAATGGATGGGCTTTTGTCCCATTCGCATTAATGGCATGTGGGCTTCCATTCCATCTGTATTAATGGCCTTTTTTTTTAATGCATGGAGATCGGTGTGGATTGGACAGATCAGATGGTAGGGAACCTAACTGGATTTGGCTCCAAATCTAGTCAATCTGAACCTAGTCTATCTCTCTATAGCAAGGACTTTGTGACACTTCAGTCTGCAGTATGTAATCTGCCATTGGCCTAATCTACATGGCCATTCAAAGTGAGTTGTGATATAGCCTCTAACAACCATCTAAAGGCACAATCACATATTGTCTAACTGTGGGACATAACTCATCAATTTTCATCCTTCTTTTTCCTTAAATCGCTATCCTGTTCATATCCATGTACGTTTACATCAGATATAGATTTGCTCATCTGATTTGCATCCATATTTTTCTCGACCAAATATATATTTTCATTCCAATATTGTTTCACATAAATTTCTGTATCTACATTCATCAACAAAGGCAGTTATGTATATGACTATGCATGTACCCAACCTTTATTTACCATGCTGCACTCCCACCGATAAGAGACCGAAAACAATAGAATATACCTTCCAGCTGCAGATTTTATAGAGAATCATCAGGATAAACTAGAATATCATCTCTCATCATGCTGCAGATTTTCCAACTATTAACATCTGAAACTCGTAATTTGACTCACCATTTCTGTCTGGCAAATGGCTGATGAGAACATAATGAATAATAAGCAAAGGAGTCACTGGACCTCCCTATCCTAAAGGACAACTTGGACTTAGAAGACTGATTGGTTTCCATTAACAAACACCAAGAATTTCAAGATGGCAAGACAATTGCCAAACCAGAAACACCAAAGAAGATGGATTCTAGTAACCTCAGGGAACCTAGAGAAAGGCAAGATTTTCCATTCAGAAAGGCAGCAAATTGCCCATCAATGTCCACTCCAGCTACAACATCCAATTTAAAAAGATTTAAGGAAAGTGAAATGGCCTCTGTATCAGCTTATGGTCATCAATAATATACCAGCTTTATTTCAGGTGAAATCCTCCAACCACATCAAAAGAAGACAACTCTGGCAAGCATCTTGTAGAATAATGAGGCACCCTTTGTTTCAGGTAGAAAGAATCATATTTGGTGTCATAATCATAAATCAAGCACCTAGATGAACTTTCTAGCCTCTGTTTTGACAGTTTTGTCTGTCCATTAGTTAGAATATGAAATTCCACTGCACTATTGCAACTGAGTTTCCATCATTACCCATATTTTGTGCAGTAAGGAATAAACTTCATGTATGGGTCAGAACATTAACCATGGGACTTCATGATATCAATACATTCTTTTAAGTCAAATCCGCAGATAAGAACATCAGCTGCCTCTGCAATATGAATTGTGCCATACTCAAAATCTAACTTCCAAATCAAACATAGAATTAACAATCAATGTGCACTAAATAAACTGAAAAGAAATCCATGCCTCAGGTCCATGATGAGTGCTTGGAAATAGATAATGAAAATCATGATTCCACACAATTCATTCATCCTCTGCAAGCATGATGGTAAATCTAACTAATAGTCTTCAATACATCCCTCAGACTCAACCAATAATATACTGTGCTAAGAAGACCAACACTCACATTCCTACTGACTTATCCAGCTAAGCCCATGGCATGAATTACCTGTATAATTTAATATCTCATGAGGTTGTTGATGTACCTAACCTTGTAACTCTATAAGGAAACCATCCTGCGACAGTCATTGTAAAACACTTCAATGATGAATGTGCAAAATCACCAAAATTTCCATCAGTGTACTCATGATTATTCCCATGAAAACCAATCACAGCCATAGAATGCCTTCTGAGCAGCCTCAAACATTCAGGCACTCGATTCTGGCACTCGATTCTTAATCATTAGTGACTTATATATAAGTCCTTATGCAAAAGATAATGAAAACCTCCAATTTCTTTAAACCAAATCATAAACCTAAAAATATTCTAGAATATGTATCTTTGCATCATTTGGTCTCTCACTAGAACAAGCCACTGACTGTCCATCTAGATTTCAAAAAGCTTGAATTGCAATGCTGCTTCCAAAAAGTTTGGTTGCTGCATGACATTTCAAGATCATCTATTAAATGCCAGGCCAGTTTCCTTTTTTTCCAATTAAACAGACTGAGTTCTCTACACTGAATAACTATTTCCATGAATATGCAAAATTCCAGTAAGGTTTGCAATAGAAACCACCAAAGTCATGAATATATATATATAGAGCAAGAGACACATTTATATGCCAGATAAAACAACATAATCAGCATTTGGAAATCTAAGGTATTGCTTCAAATTTAAGTAGAGTTTCCCTTGGCACAGGACTCCCATAACCTCCCAAAGGGGTTCTCTACAGTCCCCATTTGGTTACTAGTTTATCCATGCACAGAGAGGAACTTCCATCTTTAAGAATCAATTGGGCTGGAACTAATAAGGATTTAGCATTTGTAAGTAAACTATGTAGAGAACAAAATTTATAGAATACCTGACAAGTTAGGTAGCTCACTCCAAGTACATGATCAAACTCAAGTCTACAACATATAGTTATGGGTAGGCCTTCACGAACTTTATCGGACACATCTACCAGCGGTGACAAGAACAGAGATTATAGCCTACACCAGTTCGCCTTGCTTCTTGCAAAAGGAAGGATTCAGTAGAAAAAAGTGGACGTTTTCCTTGCCTCTGCTATCTTAAGCTGTGAAACATCCTTCTTGGGTTTTAAAGTGACCTCTTTCCCAATGAGTCATGTAACACAGATGTGGGCATGAGCATAATGATTTACAGTTTTTAGCAGATGCTATGGCCCTATCTGATAAAAAATTGCAACTTTCATAACGACATTACCTCACACTAAAGTCTGGCCATGACCTTTTCATGAGAAAATCGTAGAAAAATTTCACGAAATTGGATACTATTTGTTGCCACGAACACGGCAAATTCAAAAATCAATCATGATATTGGAGCCCTTAGAAACATGTTTGCATCCAAATCCAGCTTTTGGATATTGCATTGCTGTAATCAAATGGGAGAAAGAGAAAGTAAAACGTTTGGGTTTCTGTGGATTTAGAAAAGGTGCTAATGTGGTGGAGTTGAAGGGTTGGGATCTAGGATGAAAGAGAAGCAAGGTTTTGTGTGGAAAATGCTGCTAAAACCTAAATTCAAGAGACTACAATTAATCTTTCTGAACCTTTATACAATTAAGAGGGCTCAGAATCTTCTAATTAAAATCCTCAGTTAGAAATGGTCGATGCTTGGCTCTTAAAGGTTCTACCATCCTTTTTTTTCCAAGCATCTAAAGAAGCAGAAAACATGCTGATGCTCATATTGAAACAGGAGAAAATGGAGTGGGAGGGCTTTACAGTATTCTTAGCTATAAATTTATAGGGCATTACAGTATTTTAAGATATAAATTTAAGGAAAGGCGCATCCTATAGGGAGCATGCAACATTAGTTGTAAGGCATGCAGAGCGACAATATATATGTCCATGTACCCACAGTTAACATAACAATCCAATATATATATATATATATATATATATATATATAAAACAACCATTAGCAAGACATAAAAGGAGCATTCATATGTAGAACTTTTGATGAATAACAATGCATGCGCCATTCATTGGAAACATGTATAACTAAAGATTGAATAAACTTACCAGGATACATAGAGGTTCAGGACCTGATAGAGGGTTGTACAATGGTTGATTTTCTTAACAGTAGAGTGACCTTGTAGAGTGAAGGATACTCATTTGCAACAAAAACAAATATTCTCAGCTACCAAAAGAAGAGAATCCCTGGTCTCTTGTAACACTTATTGCTCCAGGTTGTTTTAGAAACTGTCTCCAAGAGGCACCCCTCGGTTTCTTGTCCAAGGGGTCCCGTGTTACCCTTTTTCTTTCCAAATCCATCACTATAGACTGTTCGGCAACTTCTTTGCCAGAAAGCCATGCTTGGATCATCTCCTCAGTCTTTGGCTCAGGAAGAAAACCTTTCATCTTCATCTCCTCATAATACCTCGAAGCCTCTTCTAGCTTTCCATTTAGAAACAGACCATGTATCAAGACAATATATGCACTTCTATCCGGACTCAATCCATTCTCAATCATCTCATTCCACAGCCTATAGACGCTCTCATCCTGCCTCCACCGGCACAATTTCCTGATCAGCATAATATATGTTTCAATCTCTGGGCTGCAACCCTTTTCCTTCATTCCATTCAACAGCTCAAACACCTCATCTACACTCCTCGCCACATCAAAGAATGCATGATAGGTCCTTATAGAAGGAGTGAGACCCCTCTGCAACATCTCATCGAACACTTGCCTTGCATCATCAACCTGATGTGCCTTACATAGCGGCCTAATGAGAGAATTAAAAGTCACAGCATTTGGAGCGACGCCCTTCTCCTCCATTTTCTTCACAAGACCCTTGGCATCCTCCATGCACTTGGCTTTGGCCAGGGCATACACGACCGCATTATAAACCTTTATATCAGGCTCAATTCCAACCTCCCTCATCTCATTATACAACTTCAGGACATCAGTAAGATTGCTGGCTTTCGATTTGCAAGAGATCATATTCCCATACGACACAACATCCTTGGGGATGCCTCTGTTTCCCATGTCCCTCCAAAACCTCTTAGCCTCCCGGAGATAAACCATAATATTGCACCACCCATTGAGAACAATGTTGAAGCTCTTCGCCTCGAAGGGGAATGCGGACTCGTTGCAGAGGAGCAGGTGCTCGGCGTCTTCCACATTCTTGTACCTACAGAGCGCACTGAGGAGGCCATGAAAGTCGTCAATTCCGGGTGCGAATCCAAACTTCTTGAACGCATAGAAGGTATTGATCGCCCTCCCGACATCGTGGACGGCGCAATACCTCCTGATCAAGATTAGGAGGGTCTGGGGGGTGACGAGAGAAGGGCCGGGCCTTGAAGGCGTCCCTCCCTTCATCTCATGGACGAGGGTCCACGCGGTGTCGAACCGCCGCATCTTTCCGAGGATAGCGATCATGGAGTTGTACTCGCGGGCGGAGTGGGCATAGCCCGGCTGCTTGCCGGCCCACAGGAAGAAAGTGAAGGCGGGGCCCCAGTCGTTGCGGAGGCGGGAGAGGACCTCCACCACCAGTTCGTGGGAGGAACGCACGTTGCACTGCTCCAGCCTCTTCCTGGCCTCTGCGCTGTTCCCGCCAAAATCCCTGAGACAGGCTACGACCGTCTCCACATCTCGGAGCATCTCACCATCCAATTTACGAGCAGATTCAGCCGCTCCAAGATTATCGTCATGGTCATCCTTTTCGCTAAGATCATCATTCGCAGGATAAGTGATTTGGGTGTTGGGTTGAGGGCTTGTGGAGAAGAAATTGGACGGGGTTGCCACAAGAGAGTTGTTGATGGGAAGGTATTGCTTGAGAAGGAGGAGGGGGGGTTTGGGAGATTGAGAAGTATGGGGGGGAATACTGTTGGATGGAGGGGGAAGATGGGATTGAGGGAAGAGGGAGGAGGAGGAGGCAGGAAGGAGAGGAGTCCATGACCTAAGGCTTTTCCTCCACATGGTAACTGCTACAACAAGCTATTGCCGATAGATTGATAGATTATGAAGTAATTATAGTTTCGGGAGGCATACCTCTGGGGAAACGAGAAGATCGAAAGAAGAAAGTGGCGAAATCCACGGTGCGAGCTTCGGGAATGACTGGGAGCGGAGAAAGAACGACGGAGAACCGGAAGGTATAGAGAATCTAGAGCGGGTCCCCAAATGGAAACGGGTCGGGTCCAGTAGGGTTCGGGTCTGGATAGCACGACCCGAACCGCCAGTAGGTTACCAATCTCAGGAAACAAATCCACTCACGGATCCGACCCAGATCCAACCTGGCTAAGCAGGGCACAGTGGGTCGCGGGGACCGAAGAGAGAGAAAAGGAGGAGGTGGAGGAGGAGTAGGAGAGAGAGGAAGAGAAACAGAAAAAGAAAGAGAGGCGGTCATCCAGAGAAAAAAGGTTCGAAATTTTAGCCCCGGAGGCTTTCTAACGCAGTGCCCGAAGAGACTCAGAGGACAAGGCTAGCAAAATACAATCTTGATTTATCTCTAACAAATTTTGATTCGGATTAAATAAATTTAGATAGTAAATGGATCGGTACATTCAATTTATTTTTTAAAAAATCGAATTCAATTTATGCACTTTTAATTTATTTAACTCATTTAATCTATTTATTATATAGAGCTGATCAGATATATGTTTAATTGCTTATCATTTCAATTTAAAAGCCAAAATACTGTTGGTTGCTGCCCATTTAAAGTTTCAACCACAAAATCAAATCTGATGCACGTCGCTTTATGATCGCTTCATTAATTATCACCCACATGATCCCATATGGTGTCCACAAACCATTCCACTGATAATAAAATAAATTAGAACCTCAGACTGCTTTTAGAAGAAGAGGAGGAGAAGAGACAAATAACTATAGGGAGAAGACTCGAATGGGAGTCGGGGAATCCTCGGTCACTTTTATCTGAAAACTCTCTTTTCTTTCTTGGTTTGCTTCACGTTATGTTTTGTACAATGATTAAAAATTTTAAATAAATTAAATAGATCGGATCAGATAACTTATTTATTAAATATGGTATGTTCAAATTTTAAAATTTGATTTATTTAATAAATAAGTCAGGCTCAGATTTAGATTTTTTTGATCTAATCTATATCTAACTTAATCCATTTATGATCTGATCCAACTTAATTGTCACCTCTACTCCAAAATAGCAATTAACTACTATCCGAGTTGGTTTATATAGATAGTACTTTGCACCCTATGTTGGTGGATATCCGGATATCTAGGAGATGATACCTACTTTGTTAGCTTTTAACTTACCCACTGCTATGCTTGTCATTTTGGATTGGTGCTTTAGAGATCTAGTGCTTCGGTGCCTTTCATCTTCGAAATGTTGTGTATTGTGACGCTAATGCTTGTGTCTATACCAGAGAATGAGATTGGATCATTAGAACCAGGAATATATATATTTTATAGGAAAGTACCGACAATAATGATGTCATAAAATCCCTTTATTCGTTTAGTCTAATTTGAAAAAGATCGGATCAGACCAATGGATCCAATAGGTTGGTTTAGAAACTTAGAGGGCTAGATCTGGTTGGTGATTGGAGTTGTCTCGGAGCTGCCACTAATGGGAATGAGAAATTAAAGTTTTCTACTGCTTAAGTACTATAATAACGCTAATATGAAGTAATTCTACTTAAGAAAGGATACCTTTAGGGAAAAAGGGGAAGTGTGGAGGAAATAACATGCCTTTTTACTCTTAGTAGAAATATCATGTCCCTTTAAAACACATAAGAAACAGAATATGAAATAGAGATAAGATTGAGATGTCCACATGATCCATGAGGACTGGCCTCACTACAATATTTAAGTAGGATAATTGTTCTTTTAGCATTATAGGCCAGAATGCTGGTTACAAAATCACTATTGAATCCATAAGCGCCGAAAGCTTTTCAATGCAGGTGATTGTGGAGATTGAGATGACACAACTTCAATGGCACTACCAAGTGGCCATGCTGCATTCACATAGGAATCACCATACTCCACCTTTGTAACCAATGTGATCTCTTGTGTTGGCTTCAACCCTATTATTAGACAACTAGTAAGGAAGAATAATAGAATATCTCAAATTTCTAACTGGCATGGCAATAGCCTTATCATGGTTACTTACCAAAACCATCCACGAGCAATGTGTATTCATAGACAAGGTCCATGCATATGTATGGCAAGTTATCCTCCGTGACATTAGGATAGGTGACATTAGCTTCCTCAAGACTCGATTTGCAAGCAATTTTTGCGGCTTTCTTAAAGTCTGAAGGTCTAACCAGAGCATTTGGCGTCTCGGAGTCTATAAATCCAACCTGTGTGTAAGTCGATATGCAAGAGTTAGTTAACTAGGCTATCATGGATAAGAGAAATACTCAAAGTTTAACCTCAGCAGCTGTGTAATAGAAACTAGATGCCACATATAGGTTCTTCTGCCCATCTCCACCTCCACCACTCCACACGCCACCAAATGTGCAGTCTTGGTATGTACATATTTCATTTATTTTTAGAGCTTTTATTGCTTCGACCCTACATTTGGAGTAGCTAGACCCTGAAGGTGAAGCTGAAGCATTGTAGACCTTCCCACTATACTTATAGGAACCTGAAAGAGAAAGCTATCATAAGTCCTTAACATGTCAAGGAACATATTAGAAGGCATAATAGAATTAAATTATTCAAGCCAATTGAAAATGTATATAATATTTTTGTTGGAAATATAGCATTTTGTGAAGCAAGGGAGTAAAGCATATTTTTCAGCAAAACATAAAATCAGCTGTTGAGAATTTAACTTAAAGACTATAAAATCCTTTTATGACACTTGCAAAACATGGAATGATATTAGCCTTACCACCTATCATAAAATCTCAATAAAGTTTTATTTACTAGTTGATTTGTTAATCTATATTTTTTTTTTGAGTAAAAGGAGAGTAATGGTTGACCCAATTACTTAACTGAATTTTATTCAGATAACTGAAGAAGAATTTAAATAGAAGTGATTAAATGCCAGTGAGGAGAGGTTAAAATACAAGGAGAATAAATAGCAAAAGATAGAGCCCTTCAACCAGGCATAAAACCAACCAAAGGAGGACTTAAAACCTTCCTATGGTAAAGGAGACAAGATAATCAGATACAAGGATGAGAGACTCAGAGAGTTGTATCTACTCATTTGAACCCGCAACAACTAAACGATCCTATAATAATCACCATACTACCATATCTCCATCATAGTCTCCCACAAATATATCCAGAAAAGAAAGAATGAGAACCAAGGCAAAGAATTCAAAATTCCTCATAAAGGCACATCAAAAGCAAGAGCCGTGGTAACGATGCCATGAGCAATAACCACAAAAGGTTTGAGTTTGTCCCACAGCAAGCAGAAACCAAATAAAGCATCACATTTATAGATAAGAAACTAGTCATTAAGAAGATGAAGTATTTTAAAGATTCCTAAATAAGGATCAGAGAATTGATGAAGGAATACTTTGCTATTCCTTTCCCTCTAACAGCACCAGATTATAGCTACTATTAATATAAAGCCACCTTGCTGCACACTTTTGGAGAAGGAGCAACATTTTCATGTAGTACAGAGGTCCCAAATTAAGGCTTCCATTTGGAGGAGTAACCAAGAGCTTATCACAGAGCACGACCCAAATAGAGGTAGCAAAGGGACATGAGATAAAAAGGTGAGAAACAGATTCAACTGAATGATCACAGAGCAGATAGCCAACTAAGGAGAAACCCATTTTCTTTTCTAGAACCTCTCTACTATTCAACTTATTGAGCAAGCCAAGCCAAAAACAACATTTAACTTTACATGGGGTGTTAATCTTCTAAAGAAAATAGGCTACCTCCCATTTAACCCCTCTAAAAGTTTTAAAATGGTAAAGAGATGCAATAGAAAAGTCCCTTGAGGATGAGAGTCACCACTATATTCTATTAGGGTTAGAATATGGATGTAACCTTTCAAGTGCATTCAGAAGAATGAGTAACTCAGTTTTTGCAGCCTAAGAAGGATTAGAACGAAGCTTGAAGTTCTAGGAATTAGTTACGGAAGAGAAAAAATTGGCTACGACAACAAATTTCAAATGGCAAGCATGAAAGAGGTTTGGAAGAGATTCATAAAGAAAAGTATTAAGGATTCAGGTATCCTTCCAAAATAGTACATTAAGATCATTACCAACCAAAAATCTAATTCGATTCCAAAAGGATGGGAGGCTTTTAATAACCTCCTTCCAAACACTAGAGCTTTGTTGCTCAAGCTTCCAGCATGTATAAAGTTTTACTTTTTTAAGATAAAAGGATCGAACATTTTTCTTCCAGGGGCTAAAATCATGATTTAGTAACCTCCAGCCCCATTTTGCAAGCAAGCCCTGATTAAAGGATTTTAGATCTTTGACACCCAAGCTATCTTCAGCTTTATTGATACAAACTTTAAATCAACTGACTTTATAAGATAGGCCATTAGCAATTTCATTCTCCTTCCAAAGAAAAGACCTATGGATATATGTTAGACGTATGTTCTAGAAGCCAATTATTAGCTGATATATTGTTTATTCTATGACATAAATTTATACTATAAACTGTTAATTTAATCAATAAAGAGAAATTTTTTTTTCATTCAAATATTATGTATCCTTGTACCATCTTTGGAATTGATGTTACGATATATATTCTCAAAGTATTGAGAATTAAAAGTATGGATGATCGATTTTTAAATTACTTTCGATCATAAGATAGTTATGAAGACGGTGATCGATCCAGATAGATCGATGCATAATTCACTTTCTTCAGGATAGATGAGTTTTTAATCTAGGATGTAGAGATACTGAGTGATAAGTACGGATAATTGTTAGAGAACAACTAATACTAAGCATGTCCATACAAGAGATCACATGAATTTTTATCCAATCGTCAATAAACATCTCGATACTATAGTTGTGTAACTGATCTTTTGACCTGCGGTGTCACAGTTGCTTACAGTAAGACTGCTATAGTTTGACTATGCATAAATATTGATTTGATTATGTATTTTTGTAGTGGATGTTGGCTTCAGTTGGTTGAACTATGGAAGCAACATATATATCTAGATGGGATCTATCAATCTTGATAGAGAAGAGCAGTTCTATGAGATTTGAGAAGCTAAATCCATAAGTCAATAGCCATAGCAGTGTGATTAATAGAAAAATTTTTTTATTTGGAATCACTATTAGATTTGAGTTGATCGAATCTATCATATGACTAATGATGAGGCTTGACAATTTATCCATGACCTGCCATCTAGTCGAAACTTACGATAGAGGAACTGTATCATAGATTAACTGCACCTAGAGGTTCTATTTCGGTTCTGCTGGATTGCCACTACATATTGCTAGATGTCATTGATAAATTGTGAGAGCTTAATAAGATCATTCTAGATCAATTATCCTTATCGAGTTAGAGTAAAATTGTTCTGACTCACTAAAAGAAATTTTAGTGATATCAATGATAGAGATCATAGTATATCTTACTACTAGACAAAATTAAATCTATGGATCACACATAAAGGAAGAAGATCTGGATTAGTTATAATTAGACTTATAAAGTATCAATTAATATGGATTCAGAGAAATTCTATTGAGTTAATATTAATCTTGCTGGCAGCTGAGTGAATCCAATTTCTCTTATAGTTGGTTTGCTTTTATGATAAGCTTTAATCAATTCCTATATTTGATTTGAACCTAATTGAATTTGATTCAATGGACTCTAATAGTTAGATGCTTAATTTATAGCTTAGATTAAATTAAGAAAAAAAATTTTAACTTTATTTATCAAAAATTCTTGAAGAGAATTTATGAAACTATGTGGGCTGATTTGAGACTTTTAATTGGATCTCGTATAACGGGATGCCTAGCATGTTGTGATCCAGGTGGTGTGCCCAAGGCCCAGGGGACCAAGGCTAAGGCCAAGGTCCATCATTCATGAGGGCTTCATGGAGGCTCTAGGGCTAGTTGGGCCCTAGGTTGAAAGGCTGTGGGTCTTTCGGGTTCTTGAGGTCTAGGTTATGTGGGCCTCAAGGGACCAACTCTTTATGGGCCAGGTCTGAGCCCAGGATAGATGAGATTAGATCGAGTCATGGGTGTACATGGGCTTAAGTTAACCTAATCTCCCATAGAGTTGGTCAAGGGAGTTTTGGGTTTGGGTCACTTGACCCTGTGTTTATATATACATATATTGTATAGGTTTGATTAAGCCAAGGAATACAGAAACCATTTCTTTCAAGTCTCTCTCTCTCTTCTCCCTCTCTCTCCAGCCATTCTCCATGCCCCAGGAGCAAGAAACCCTAGGGTTTCTTGCCGCCAGGTCCCAAAAAGGCAGGTGAAGCAAGGAGGCGCTAGCCCTCCTCCCCCTTTGTGCCGCCTACCAGATCTGCTCTTCCCCTCTTGCAGCCACCCAAGCATCAGATCCAGGACCTAGAATCTCTTGAGAAGAGGTTGGTACAAGTTTCTCTCAAATCTAAAGTTGATTTGAGGTCGTTTGAGGCACGGGTGAGATCTCCATCAACAGATCTACAGGAAAGGCTGCAGCAGGACAGATCTGCAAGGTCTGGTTCCATCTACCTTCTTCCCTATCTAGAATGCCCCAATTTGAGATCTACAAATTGAAAGACCTCGGTCCAGGCCTGATCTAGTTGGGTACCAGATCTTGAATTTTTTAGAGGTGATCTTAGAGGCATCCTTCATCTGGAACGAAAGGCTGACGAAGAAGATAGCAACCAGACTGATTTCATCAAGGGCATTCAATCAAGTCCAGAAGTCTCCAGATTTATTCGTTGCTAGTTCTGCTGCACCAAAGGTCCGTGGGAAGAGCCGAGATCATGCTCCAATAGTTGGTATCAGAGCCACGGTGGTGAGGAAGCGGTTCCAAGTACGAGAAGTTGAAGATCCCAAGTGCTGAAAATTTTCAGCAAGGTACCATCAAGGTATATTCTATACTTCTTGATTTTATATTGCTTGTTTGGCTTGGATCCAGTCATGGGCAGCAATATGAAGGTCAATTTCGAGAAGTTTGATGGCAAGAAAAATTTTTTCATATAGAAAATCCGGATGGAGGATCTTCTGGTGCAAGCAGATCTGGATCAGGCTTTGGATGAGAAGCCTGAGGGAATGACAGATGGACAGTGGGCATCGTTGGAGAAGAAAGCATGCTCGGTGATCAGAGGATGTTTGGCGGATGCAGCATTGTATTCGGTGCTGGAAGAAAAGATCCCGAAGGGCCTCTGGTCGAAGTTGCACACCATGTATATGGGGAAGAATATGTGCAACAAGCTAATGCTGAAGAAGAGGTTGTACAGTCTTCGGATGCATGAGGGATCTGATGTGATTGGCCACATTCAGAGGTTCGACCAGTTGTGCACGAAGTTGATGAATATCGGGGTGAAGCTGGATGAGGAGGACAAGTCCCTGTTGCTTTTGTGTTCACTGCCAGAATCATATGACTCTTTGGTGACTACACTGCTCTACAGCAAAGAGACTTTGGAATATGAGGACATGGTCTCGGTGTTGAGGTCTAATGAGCAAAGAAAAAAGTTGACCAGAGATCGGGCTCCCTAGGAGGGTTTGGTAGTAGGGAAGAGGACAGGTAGAGGCAGAGGCAGAAGCAAGTCCAGGGGGCGGTCCAAGTCCAGGAAGGGAAAGAAAGAGATGAAATGCTTCAAGTGCAACGAGCTCGGGCACTTCAAGCGAGAATGTCCACTATGGAAGAGCAAGAAGGAAGAAAGAAGTGGCTCAGAATCAGTGAGTGCAGTTGCTGGGCAGCAGGTGGAGGATGATCTACTCGTGGTATCAGATGGTCACAGGCATTATACAGAGGAGTGGACACTAGACTCTGCGTGCTCACATCACTACACACCACACAGGTCTTGGTTTGCGACATACACCAAGACAGATGAGGGATCAGTGACTCTAGGCGACAATCATCCTTGCAAGGTGGCTGAAATAGGGACAGTCAGGGTGAGGATGTTTGATGGGATTGTGAGGACATTGACAAATGTAAAGCACATCCCAGAGCTGGAAAAGAATCTGATGTCATTAGGCTACTTGGAGCGCAGTGGATACAGCTTCAGTAGTAGGGCTAGAAGTGGAGTACTGAACATCTCCAATGGAGCTATGGTAGTGATGAGAGGCAGGAGGTTGGACAATAACCTCTATCACATGGAGGGATCTGTGGTGATCGGAGAGTCTGATGCAGCAGCTGCAGCACAGGACCAGCAGGGGGCTTACAGGATGTGGCACTACCGCCTAGGCCACATGGGTGACAAGGGACTGAGGGAGTTAAGCAGGAGAGGACTCATCTCTGATCTGGAGGATGGTGCTACAGGGAAGATCTGTGAGCCTTGCCAGATGGGAAAGCAGAGGAGAGTTCAGTTCAACATCAGTACAGCCCGCAGTGCAACCCCTCTGGAGTTAGTACACACGGATGTGTGGGGACCAGCCCCAGTTTTAGCTAGGAATGGGGCCAGATACTTCATGACCCTGATTGATGATTTCTCAAAAAAACTCTGGATTTACTTCATGAGAGAGAAGTCAGAGGTCTTCACCAAGTTCAAGATCTGGAGAGCTAAGGTGGAGAAGGAGCAGGGGAGGAGCGTGAAGTGTCTGAGGTCAGACAACGGCGGAGAGTACACCAGCAGAGAGTTTCAGGATTACTGTGAGGAGTGTGGGATCAGGAGACACTTCTCAGTTAAGGAGACTCCACAGCAGAATGGGATGGCTGAGAGGATGAACAGAATACTTCTGGAAAAGGCACGATGCATGAGGCTGCAGGCAAGGCTTCCAAAGGCGTTCTGGGTTGACACAGTTGACGCAGCCGGTTACTTGGTCAATCGGTCACCTCACACCAGGTTGGATGGCAGGCTTCCAGAGAAGGTGTGGTCTGGGAGGACAGTTGGGCTGGGCCATCTATGGGTATTTGGGTGCACGGCCTATGTGCACATTGGAGCTAGTGAGTGGAGCAAGCTAGACGTCAGATCACGCAAGACAGTGTTTCTAGGCTATCCGCGAGGAGTTAAGGGATACAGGCTGTGGGATCCCTTGGAAAAGAAGGTCATCATTAGTCGGGATGTGACTTTTGATGAAGAGTCAATCTTACGGAGGTGAGCAGGCATGGAGGAGCAGCAGGAGCAGGAGGAGGTCCAGCAGGGCGCTGCTGGACAGCTTACCTCTTTGATTTTACCTCTTGTAGGTACTAGGGAGGATATGACATTCAGGTGGAGAACCTACCTAAAGTGTCTCCATAGGTGGAGAGGACTCGGATGGATGATCAAGATGGAGAGGTCCAGCAGGAGCGAGCTGGACCGAGGACTGATATCGGTGTTGCCCTACATAAGCCCAAGAGGACCATCAGGCAATCGGACCGATATGGCTTCGAGGAGACGCTGTCATATACCCTGGGGACAGCGAATGGAGACCCATATACTTATCAGGAGGCTATTGAGAGCCAAGACAGAGAGCGGTGGGTCCAGGCGATGTCCGAGGAGATGCAGTCTCTCCACAAGAACCAGACGTGGCGATTGGTGCAGTTGCCATAGGGGAAGAGGCCCATTGGCTGCAAATGGGTCTACAGTCGCAAGGAAGGGCCTTCAGAACAGGGAGGTATCAGATTCAAGGCGAGGTTAGTGGCCAAGGGATACTCTCAGAAGGAAGACATCGACTTCAGCGAGGTCTTCTCTCCCGTCGTCAGACATACTTCCATCAAAGTGTTGCTGAGCATTGTAGCAGCTCAGGATTTAGAGCTAGAGCAGATGGATGTCAAGACGATATTCCTCCATGGGCATTTGGAGGAGAGGATTTACATGGAGCAGCCACCCGGTTTCAGAGATCCAGGATCAGAGGAAAAGGTTTGTTTGTTGCAGAAGTCACTGTACGGGCTGAAGCAGTCATCGAGGCAATGGTACAAGCGGTTCGACTCCTATGTGCGCAACATTGGACTTTTCAGGTGCGAGTTTGATCCCTGTGTTTATGTTCAGTCTCTTGAGGATGGTTCTAGGATATTCCTACTCTTGTATGTGGATGACATACTTATAGCATGCAAGAGTAAGAAGGTTGTGCAGGATCTGAAGGCATCCTTATCTCAAAAATTTGAGATGAAGGATTTGGGCCCTGCAAGGAAGATCCTAGGTATGGAAATTTTCAGAGATCGAGCCCAGAGGGTGCTGCATCTATCTCAGGGGGGCTATATACAGAAGGTCTTAGAGAGGTTTGGGATGAAGGGAGCAAAGCCGGCGGAGCTGCCACTTGCCGGTCACTTCAGACTCTCGAAGACCATGGCGCCACAGACTGAGGTGGAGGCTCAGGAGATGGAGAAGGTTCCTTATGCTTCAGGAGTTGGGAGCTTGATGTATGCGATGGTTTGTTGTAGGCCAGACATCGCTCATGCAGTGAGTCAGGTTAGCAGGTTCATGGCGCAGCCTGGCAGGGAGCACTGAAGAGCTCTGAAGTGGATATTCAGATACCTGGCGGGTTTAGTTGGAGTTGGCATCTGCTATAGAGGAGGTGCAGTGGGATACTCTGACATGTCCAGGGAGGCTCAAGGGCTGATTGACGGTTATGTAGATGCAGATTTCGGTGAAGATGTGGATACCCGGAGGTCTACGACAGGCTTCATCTTTAGCCTGTATGGAGGTCTTATTTCTTGAAGATCGATTCTGCAGCCTATCACGGCCCTATCCACTACAGAGGTGGAGTACATCGGGTTGATAGAAGCAGCTAAGGAGGCAATTTGGCTGAAGGATTTGTTGACGGAGATGGACCTTACTCAGGAGGCCATTAGAGTGCACTGTGACAGCCAGAGTGCACTTCTATTAGCACAGAACTTAGTCTATCATGCAAGGACAAAGCACATCGACATTCGGTATCATCAGATCAGGGAGCTTGTAGAGGATGGTGAGGTGGAGCTAGTAAAGGTACACACCAAGGAGAATCCAGCTGATGCACTTACGAAGGTACTTCCATGGGACAGCTTTCAGAGATGTGTTGAGCTGATTCGGCTGATGGACAGAGTGGAGCTGATTGAGGCCTTGGGACACCAAGGTGGAGATTGTTGTGATCCAGGTGGTATGCCCAAGGCCCAGGAGATCAAGGCTAAGGCCAAGGTCCATCATTTATGAGGGTTTCATGGAGGCTCTAGGACTAGTTGGGCCCTAGGTTGAAAGGCTGTGGGCCTTTCGGGTTCTTGAGGTCTAGGTTATGTGGGCCTCAAGGGACCAACACTTTATGGGCCAGGTCTGAGCCCAGGATAGGTGAGATTAGGTCAAGTCATGGGTGTACATGGGCTTGGGTTAACCTAATCTCCGATAGAGTTGGTCAAGGGAGTTTTGGGTTTGGGTCACTTGACCCTATGTTTATATATACATGTATTGTATAGGTTTGATTAAGCCAAGGAATACATAAATCATTTCTCTCAAGTCTCTCTCTCTCTTCTCCCTCTCTCTCCAGCCATTCTCCACGCCCCAGGAGCAAGAAACCCTAGGGTTTCTTGCCGCCAGGTCCCAAAAAGGCAAGTGAAGCAAGGAGGGCGCAAGCCCTCCTCCCCCTTTGTGCCGCCTACCAGATCTGCTCTTCCCCTCTTGCAGCCACCCAAGCATCAGGTCCAGGATCTGAAATCTTTTGAGAAGAGGTTGGTACAAGTTTTTCTCAGATCTGGAGTTGATCTGAGGTCGTTTGAGGCGTGGGTGAGATCTCCATCAACAGATCTACAGGAAAGGCTGCAGCAAGACAGATCTGCAATGTCTGGTTCCATCTATCTTCTTCCCTATCTAGAATGCCCCGATTTGAGATCTACGAATTGGAAGACCTCGGTCTAGACCTGATCTAGTTGGGTACCAGATCTTAAATTTTTTAGAGATGATCTTAGAGGTGTTCTTCATCTGGAACGAAAGACTGACGAAGAAGATAGCAACCAGGCTGATTTCGTCAAGGGCCTTCAATCAAGTCCAAAAGTCTCCAGATTTGTTCGTTGCTGGTTCTGCTGCACCAAAGGTCCGTGGGAGGAGCCGGGATCATGCTTCAACATAACATTGGGTGTGAGTGTGGGTGAGTTATGAATGGTGCTCCATTTATTTAGTCTAAGTATATTATGACTAGGACTTCTAATATAATTAGGAGGAGAGATCCTAATTTGATTAGGATATCCTTATGTTGTCTATTTAAAGAACCTAGCCTTACTCCTTTCATTATCTCACTTCCTCTCTTCCTTACCGCCACCTTTACTATGCCCACACCTCCTCCTCTCTCTCTAGCCCATGCCCTCTCTCTCTAAGCATCCTCTCTTTGGATCTAGAGAGAAGTGGGCGGCATCTCTTCTTGGTGTCAAGGATTGGCGCCAAGTTATAGGTGGTTTCTCTTCCTCTCAAGTTTGTTGAGAGTTTGTTACAACTACTTTGTGGTTGTTGTTCTTTTGATTAGTTGAAGGATCAAGAAAAGTTCTTGATTTCTTTATGAATCAAGAAAGAAAGATTAAAAAGATTCAAAAAAGGTTGATCCTTATCCAGGCTTGGTTCAAGCCTATTCAGGCTCTGAGTTTAAGTGAATTGTATCAAGAAGAGCCTATCCAGGTTGGCTCTGTGGATACCCATAGAGGTAGGACATTTGTGCTACTGATTGAGAGCCTGCTTAGCTCCAGATCTAGGGAATGAATTGGATTCAACCCCAGTTATAGGTTTGAAGCAAAAAAAAAAAAAAAACAGTGATTCAAGTATGTGAATTCATTACAGGCTTTCATTCATTCTTTCTAAAATTAGTTTATGTTAATTTTAGCATATGAACTAGATCCGTAGGTACTTTCATATGATAAATATATGCTTAGATTAAAAATATTTTAATCTAATTTTTTTACTATATTTTATATTTAAAAAAATTTTGAAATCCACATGTACTAGCACCTGTAGAAAATTCAACAGTGATATCAGAGCCATATGTTCATATGTATAGAAATAGCATAAAAGTTTTAAAAATTATTTTTAAAATTTTAATTTTAGTTCATACATGTGATGTATGTATTTATATTCAGATTTAAAAAGTATCTTAGATCTGATTTTTTATTCATATATGCAATATATGAAAATATGTGTAGGCTAAAAATTAAATTCTTACGATCTGAATTTTTCGTATATGCAATATATGATGGTATGTTTAGATCTGAAATTAATTTTTAAAAAATTTAAAACTTTTTATATATATGATATATGATTGCATGCATATTCTGAAAGTATTTCGAGAATCAAAAAATTTATTTTTTATATAATGAATTTAGATCTGAAAATTATTTTTATGATTTGAAATTAGTTTGTGCATGAATTATTTGGGAGTGGATAGTTTTGCATTAGAATTGCATCTTAGGTTATGATTAAATCATATTGGGTCAAAATCAATGTAGTCATTGATTAAACCAAGTCAAGTGTTGATTTGAGTTAGATCAATTAAGCTAATTATTCTATAAGTATTGTAGATTAAGTTGATTAAACTTCATATGTAGAATTGTGTTAATCTAAAGACCTAATCCGACTTTATAGTTTGAATCCGATTCATCTAAGTTGACTAATTGAAATTAATAAATCATTTGGTGTCTAAGACAATCTCGATCAGTGATTTTTAATTGGGAGGCTATTAACCTAGATAATTTTATCTATGACGAGTTAATCATGTACCCTTCCATCGATCTCACTTATCTAACCAATTGAATGATTAGGCTCATTAGTTGTCAAGGCATTTTGGTTTAGCTCATACCAGTTAGATCAGTCATATGATGACTGATTAGATGAAATCTAACCTAAACCTTTCTAATCAATATTAAGCCTTATGGTCTTTCACCGTTGTAAAAGTATGGATGTGATACTGGCATTGACTATTCTCGACTAGTTACAGTAGTTCAGTTGCATTAAAAATACGCAACCACTCTACTAGCAAAGAGTTGCTCCAAGGTGAAGATGGGGTTGGGCCCAATATGTGTTATCTGAGGGACTCAATTATGTCTTAACACCTGCTTATGAATGGTGGGTCTGGCTTAACTAAGGAGTAAGACAATATGTGTTATCTGAGCTCTCATGACTTAGAGACTAAGTTGCTGCAATATGCTTAGAGAAGTATCTGGACAAAGAGTTGTCTATGTACCGATGTGCGTGTCATCAATAACTATTAGATAAGGTACACGATATCGGTGGGACTGCAGCATCCACTAAAAATCTTGTATTGATCACGTCGGATTTTTGTTTTTCATCAGAAGAGTATCAAAATTCAAAAAAATAGTAAGAGTCTATTTGCATCTAAAAGTTTTTAGAGCAAATATAAATTTTAAATATAAATGTCTAACTAAAATTTTTACTTTTGTAGATAAAATAATGTCGACCTCTAACCCACTAGCCTGCATCCTTGAAACTAACCGTCTTACTGGCATAAATTTTAAAGACTAGCTTAAAAATCTCAGAATAGTCCTGACATCCAAAAAGATTGGGTATGTACTCGATCAGGACACCCCAGCCTTACCAACTCATCTTACGGTAAAGCAAAGAACTGCTTTAGACAAGTGGACAGATGATGATCTTAGGGTGAAGTGCTATGTGCTGGCTTCTATGTCAAATAAGTTGCAAAGCCAGAATGAGCACATGCCCACTATCCGTGCCATAATCACTCACTTATAAGAGTTGTACGATGAGTAGAGCTGGATCGCGTACTTCGAATTATCCAAGTAGTTATTCAATATGAAGATGCATGATGGGCAATTAGTTCACGATCATTGTATGATAATGATCAAGGATCTTGAGGAGCTTGAGAAGCTCAAGCTTATCATGCAGAGGGAGTTAAAGGTAGATTTGATCCTTTAATCCTTGACTAATTCATTTGGACAGTTTATCGTAAGCTATCATATGAATAAATTAAACTGCAACTTATCCGAGTTAGTTAATATGCTGGTCACTACTGAGGGTATCTTAAAAAGTTCAAGAGACTCTGTTCTTGCTGTTGAGCGGGCACCTTCTAAGAGAAAGTCTTAAGGGAAGAAAAAGAATAAGCCTGCGAAGAAGCAGAGGAAGGAGAGCAAATCTAAGAAGGACACTCCGAAGAAAGCTGTGAAGAACGAAAAATATTTCCATTGCAACTCCGACAGCCATTGGAAGAAAAACTATCCCTCTTACCTGGAGAGCCTGAAGATGAAAAAGAGTGAACAACCTTCTGAAGGTATGCTTATAATAGAATCTAACCCAACGATTTTTTCTACTTCTAGTTGGGTATTGGACTTTAATTCTAGTACTCATATATGTACTTCAATGCATGGTTTAATAGAAAGTAAGAGGTTAAGGCAAGGTGATATAATCTTTCAGATCGACAATGGAGTAAAAATTACTGTAGAGATCGTTAGAACCTATCTTCTTCGATTACTGTTAGATTTTAGATTAGATTTAAAAAATAATTATTGTGTTCTTATAGCTAGTTAAAATTTGATTTCGATCTCTATAGTAACACAGGATAGATTTATTTTTTAATTTAATAAATATTATTATTTTATTTATTTATAAAATAAATTGATTGCATCTGATCTTTTAATTGACAGTCTTTATCACTTGCATGTTGATGCTAATGTGAACCTAAATGAACAAATAGTGAGTGCCATAGACTAAAAAAGATTCAGAGATGATATTAACCATAAGTACTTGGGGCACCACAGACGTGGCCATATTGGAGAGAATAAGATAAACAGGTTGAAAAAAAAATGAGATCTTAGATTTAGTTAAATTTGAGTCAATTTCAGCCTGTGAACCGTGTCTTTGAGAAAAAATAACCAGATTACCTTTTATGGGACAAGGAGAAAGGGCCACTGAGTTACTAGCTCTGGTATACACTAATGTGTGTGGCCCATTTGATGTGCAGGTCAGAGATGGTTATAGCTACTTCATTATTTTTACTGATGATCTGTTATGGTACGGATATATATTTTTTATGAAATATAAGTCTGAAGTCTTTGAAAGATTCAAAGAATTCAGACATGAGGTAGAGAAGCAAACAGATAAACCCATAAAAGTCTTATAATTCGATCGAAGAAGAGAATACCTAAGTATTGAATTTTTGAAACATCTTAAGGAGAATGGCATAGTCTTTTAATGGACTCTTCTCAGAATGCGTCAACTCAATAAAATATCTGAAAGGAGAAACGGGATCCTATTAGATATGGTCTGATCCATGATGAGCTTCACTAATTTATTTTTATTTTTTTGAAGACACACCTCACTTATCATGATACATATTTTAAATAGGATTCCTTCTAAATCTATTCCTACCATATTATATGAGATATACCTTGCGATAATAATTCCTCTGGCATTATGACCTTTACCATAATGATGCTGTCCATAAATCAAATTATTTTGTGGATTGGATTTCACTTGACTGTCTGTGGCTCCATTGTATGTGCTTGGGGTAGAAGTTTTGTATAACTTCTACGAATGGCTCGTAATACTGCATCTCTTCCGAGACTAGGGCCTCTTATCATAACTTCTGCCTGTTGCATACCCTGATCGACTACTGTACGAATAGCATTGACCACTGCAGCTTGAGCAGCATATGGTTGTACCTCTTCTTGTGCCTTTGAATCCAGAAGTACCTGTGAAGGCCCAAGAAACCATCCGACCTCGTACATCTGGCAGGGTAAGAAGCTAAGTCCGAGTTATCTTAAGACTTGAAGATGTCCAGCTTATGTCAAGAGATAGAAAGCTGACAAGTTAGAAGATAGATCTGTTGTAGCTCACTTCATAGGATATCCCAAAAAATTTATCAGGTACTACTTTTATTTTTCACATGATCACTATATGATTGTGAATCGCAATGCCACATTCTTAGAAGAATAGTTTATCCAGGATGGTGGTAGTGGGAGGCTAGTTGAGCTCGATGAAAATCTCTCTAAAGATCAACGAGCTATAGATCCTCAAGAACCCATCCATGATGAGTCAGTAGTTAATATTCTACCTCCACCTCATAAATCAGGTAGAATCTTCTATCCTCCTAAAAGATACATAGGTATGCTGAAAGAAGATGTAGAGGAAGCATTCCTTATGAAAAATGAGAATCATGGTAATGATCCTAGTACTTTTGATGAGGTGATATCTGACATCGATTTCAAGAAATAGTTAGATGCAATAAATTCAAAAATTGACTCAGTGCACTCAAATCAAGTATGAACTTTAAAGGATCCACTTGAGAAAATTTTTCTTATTAGGTGTAAATAGATCTATAAAAAAAATAAGTACTGATGATAAGGTAGAGACCTATAAGATAAGACTGGTGGTAAAGGATTATAGTCAGCATGAAGGTATTGACTATCATGATACTTTTTCATCTGTAGTCATGCTGAAATCTATCCACACATTGCTTGCTGTTGCAGCTTACTATGATTATGAAATTTGATAGATAGATGTGAAAATTACTTTTCTGAATGGATATCTTGAGGATGATATCTATATAGAGCAGCCTTTGAATTTCACATCCGGTGATAGTGATCACTATGTTTGCAAGCTGCAAAGGTCCATCTATAGACTAAAGCAAGCTTCTCAAAGCTAGAATCTTTATTTCGATGATATGTTCAAATCTTTTGATTTTATTAAAAATAAAAAAAAAATTATATTTATAAAAAAATTAGTGAGAGAGTGCTTGTCTTCCTCGTATTGTACGTGGATAATATCCTCCTTATTAGATATTTTTATACTGACCTCGATCAAAGCTTGATTGTCTAAGAAATTTTTCATGAAAAATCTAAGAGAAGCATCCTATATCATTGAGATTAAGATCTATAAAGATAGATCTAGAAGGATACTTAGCCTATCACAAAAGCTGTATATAGAAAAAGTACTGAAGTGATTCAGCATGAAAAACTCTAAAAGAAGTTTGCTACCCCTTAGGTATGATATCGACTCTTCAAGATCATGTGTCCTACCACTTCTGAGGAGATCGAGCGTATGAGTTGGATCCCTTATGCTTGGGTGATAGGAAACCTCATGTATGCTATGGTATGCACTCGATCTGATATTGTCCTTGCTATAAGTGTCACAAGTAGATATTAGTCAAATCCAGATGAGGAGCACTGGATAGCTGTGAAGAACATCCTTAAGTACTTACGAAAGACTAAGGATTTATTCTTGATTTTTAGAGAAGCACCTAAATTATGGATTAAGGGTTATATAGATTCGGACTTCATATCGGATCCTGATGATAGAAAGTCTACATCGAGATATGTGTTCGTTAGCCATGATGATGCAATAAGCTGAAAGTATTCCAAGCAGAGCACCATTGTAGATTTGACCACAGAGGCTGAATATGTTGCCTCTTCGGATACTGTCAAAAATAGACTTCTGGTTCAAAAAGTTTACTGCGAAACTTGATGTAATGACATTGGATGTCATACCACTATACTGCGACAACAATAAAACCATAGCACTTGCTAAGGAGCTCCAGTCTCATAAAAAATCAAAGCACATTGAATGATGGCTCCATATCATATGTGACTACCTTGAAGAGCAATATATCAAGATGCGAAGAGTAGACTCTGTGGATAACGTGGCAAATCTACTGACAAAGCAATTGAGCCAGCCCAAAATGAAAGCTCATCTTAAGAAGATGGGGCTTAGATTAATGGCTAATTAGCTTTAGTCCAAATGAGAGATTGTTAGATATATGTTCTAGAAACTAATTATTGGCTGACACATTATTCATTCTATGATGCAAATTTGTACTTTAAATGGACAAATTTTTTTTTTCATTCAAATGTTATGTGTCTTTGAACTGTCTTTGAAATTGATGTTATAATACATATTCTCAAAGTATTAAAAATTAAAGGCATGTAAGATCGATTTCTAAATTACTCTCGATCATAAGATAGTAATGGAGATAGTGATTGATTCAGATAGACCGACGCATAGTTTATTTTTTTTGGGATAGATGAGTCTCTAATCTATGGTGTAGAGACACGAGTGATAATTATGGATAGTTGTTAGAGAATAACTAATACTAAGTATGACTATACGAGAGATCACATGAATTTTTATCCAATCGTCAGTGATCATCTCGATGCTGTAGTTGTATGATTAATTTTTTGACCTATGGTATCACGGTTGCTCACAGTAAGACTGCTGCAGTTTGACTACACATAAATATTTACTTGATCATGAGTTTTTATAGTAGATGTTGGTTTCAATTGGTTAAGCTGTGGGAGCAATGTATGCATCTAGATGGGATTTATCAATCTTGATAGAGAGGAGTAGTTCTATGAGTTTGAGAAGCTAAGTCCATAAGTCTATGGTCATAGCAGTGTGATTAATAAAAAAAAAATTTTATTTGAAATTACTATTGGACTTGAACTGATCGAATCTATCATATAACTGATAATGAAATTTGACGATTTATCCATGACCTGCCATCTTGTCAGAACTCACGATAAAAGAATTGTATCATATATTAACTACATCTAGAGGTTCTATTTCGATTTTACTGGATTGCCACTACATATTGCTAGATGTCACTGGTAGATTGTGAGAACTCAATAGAATCATTCTGGATCAATATCCTTGTCAAGTTAGAGTGAAATTATTTCGATCCACTGAAAGAGATTTTAATGATATCAATAATAGAAATCATAGTATATCTCACTACCAGATAAAATTGAATCGATGGAGTCACACACAAAGAAAAAAGATCTAGAATAGTTATAATTGAGCTTATGAAGTGCTAGTTAATATGGATTTAGAAAAATTCTATTGGGTTCATGTTAATCTTGCTAGCACTTGGATGAACCTAATTTCTCCTGTAGTTGGTTTACTTATATGATAAGCTTTAGTCAATTCCTACACTTAATTTGAACCTAATTGAATTTGATTCAATGGGCTCCAATAGTTGGATGCTTAATTTATGACTTGGATTAAATTAAGAAAGAATTTTTTAATTTTATTTATCAAAAATCTTTGAAAAGAATTTATGAAACCATATGGACTGATTTGAGATTTTTAATTGGATCCCATACGATAGGACGTCTAGTATTGGGTGTAAGTGTGGGTGAGTTATTGGTGGTGTCCCATTTATTTGGTCTAAATATATTATGACTAGGACATCTAATATGATTAAGAGGGATCTTAATTTGATTAGGGCATCCTTATGTTATCTATTTAAATGACCTTAGCCTTACTCCTCTCATTATCTTACTTTCTCCCTTCTTTGCTGCCACCTTTACTATGCCCATGCCTCCTCCTTTCTCTCTCTAGCCGATGCCATCTCTCTCTAGGCATTCTCTCTTTGGATCTAGAGAGAAGTGGGTGGCATCTCTTCTTGGTGTCAAGGGTTGGCGCCAAGTTGTAGGTGGTTTCTCTTCCTCTCAAGTTTGTTGAGAGTTTGTTACAACTATTTTTTGGTTGTTGTTCTTTTTGATTAGTTGAGGGATCAAAAAAGATTTTTGATTTCTTCAAAAATTAAGAAAAAAAGATTAGAAGGATCTAAAAAGGATTGATCCCTATCCAGGCTTGGTTCCAACATATTCAGGCTTAGAGTTCAAATGAATTATATCAAGAAGAGTCTATTTAGATTGATCCTGTGGATATCCATAGACGTAGAATACTTGTACTGCTGATTCAGAGCCTACTCAGCCTCAGATCCAGAGATTAAATTAGATTCAACCATAGTTACAAATTTGAAGCAAAGAGAAAGCGATTCAGGTATGTGAATTGATTATAGACTTTCATTCATTCTTTCTAAAATCAGTTTATATTAATTTCAGCATATGAACTAAATCCATATGTGCTTTCATATGATGAATGTATGCTTAGATTAAAAATATTTTAATCTAATTATTTTCACTATATTTTGAATTTAGAAAAATTTTGAAATCCACGTGCATTAGCACCTGTAAAAAATCCAACAATACGATCAATTTTTTTGATGAGCCAGAAGAAAAGTTCGAAGAGAGACATGTAGTAAAGAGGGATAGAGGATAAAACAAAGTTCACCATGACCAAACTGTTAGTTGATGAAGTCACATCCCACTAAAATACTAAAAGAATTGGTGAAGATAAACTCAAACAAATGGAAAGTGAGATAAGGATAAGAATATGGATAGTTTAAACTCACAAAGATAATAATTTTAGTCTTTGTCAAACTCAACAAGAGTTACCTATACATATGCCTATTGTCTTCTATTCTTGTATGAAAAACATCTAAGAGGTGGTTCTAACTCTCTATGGTTCTTTTTCTCTTATATTATTGGGATTTATGTTCTACAATCTTGTTCTCATTGTGTAGAGAGAAGGATGAGAGATTAGAGGTTGTTTTTTCTTTATAATTATTTTTTGTTGCGATCAATAAAAGATACTTTGTCATACAAACCTTGTCGGAGGATGTAGAGATCTTGCCGAAGGATATAGGACTGACACTTTATCGTACAAACCTTGCAAACTCTATGTTTTTTCTCTACTTTACTTTTCTTGTGGTTTATCTATTGTTTTAGCTTTTTATGTAAGATCCTTTATTTCTAACTATTGGTGTCAAAGCAAAAGGTTCATAGAAAAATTTTGTGCAGTATAACCATGACAATAGGAAAGAGTACAACCAAGTTTGAGATCCCATGCTTTGATGGGACAAACTTTGTGAGGTGAAAACTCAAGATGCATGCGGTGCTAGTGAAAGACGGTTGCATGGTCATCCTACTTGATAAAGAAGATCAGTCAGAAAGGATGATAGATAAATAGTTCATAGAGAAAGATGGAATGGCTTTGGCAAACCTGTTCCTAGCATCAGAGGATACTATTCTTTTTAACATTGAGACTGAGACAACTACAAAAGGATTGTGAGAGAAGCTGAAAAGCATCTATGAAGAGAAGTCACTGAAGAACAAGATATTCCTCAAACAGTAGCTGTATAACTTGAAGATGAAGGATGGAGCATCAGTTCAAGAGCAGCTCAATCACTTCAATTCCTTAATCGGTAAGCTTATGGCCCTTGATGTTAAAATTGATGATGAAGAAAAGCTAGCCTTTCACTTTGTTCTATGTCTGATTCTTAGGATAATCTAATCATGAATCTTAGCTATGTGAAGTCTCTTAAGATAGAATCTATTGTAGGTCACTTCTCACTAAAGAACTGAGCCATAAGTCAAGTCAAAGTTCATCAGCTAATGCAATGGTAGCACGAGGAAGGTCCATGGAGAGAGATCATGGCGATAGAGGGAAGTTCAGATCGAAGTCCAAGGCAAAGAAAAAGATAAAATGTTGGAGCTATGGTAAATCAAGACATATGAGAAAGGATTGTAGACTGAGAAAGGAAGGTGGAGAGGATAAGCCTGAGTCCAATAATTCCCAAAGAAACATGGTAGATGCTGGTTCTCCTACATCTAAAGATAGAAATGCATTATTTGCTCCAGAGAGATCAAAGATACTCAATTAGTGGGTTCTTGCTTTGGGCATACCATTTCACATGACTCATCGTAGGGAGTGATTTTATACTTACTAACCTTGCCAGGGTGGCATTGTTTATATAGGAGACAATGGCGAGTGCCCTATTGTTGGAGTGGGAGATATGCGGCTTGGGATGTTTGATGGATGTGTTCATATGATGTTAGATATTAGACATATCCTTCCACTCCAAAAAGCTCTTCTATCTTTAAAGATTTTTGATGAGCATGGTATGAAATTTATCGGAGAGAAGCATTAGTTAAAAGTTGTCAAAGCTTGCATGGTAGTGACAAAGGGAGAGTTGATCGGTAATCTTTACAAATTGATTGATGAGACTTTAGTGAGAGAAACCATTGTTGCCAGCATCAAGTCAGAGTCTCATATCGTCTAGCATAGGCATTTGGGACATATGAGTGAATGCGGATTTCATATACTTTCTAATAAAGATCTTCTTCTTGGTTACAAGTCTATCTGTTTGGATTTCTATGAAGATTATTTATTTGGAAAGCAGCATAGACTTTCTTTCTCTTTATCTCACAATAAAAGTAAAAATTTTCTTGAGTTGATTCATGCTAATACTTGGGAGGCACCTACAATTTCTTTGGGAGGTAATTCTTTATTACTTTTGTTGATGATTATTCTTGGAAGGTATGGATTTATATGCTCAAGAGTATATTAAATGTATTTGAAAAGTTTAAGCATTTAAAAGCTTTGGTTGAAAATAAAAAAGATTTAAAAATAAAATATCTTTATACTGATAATGGAGGAGAATTTTGTTCAAAAGAATTTGAAGCCTTTTGTAATAAACATGGGATCAAGCGGCACTTGACAATTTATAGGACACCACTAGCAGAATGGTATTGCGAGAGAATGAACATGACTCTCATGGAATGTGCCAAAAGCCTGTCGAGTATAGTGAGGCTTGACAAAAGCTTTTGGGCTGAAGCTATAAGCACACCTTATTTGTTCATGAATACGGCACCAATAGTCTCTCTTGGGTTAAAGATTCATGAAGAGGTTTGATTCTAGCAAAGGTTTGATTCTAGCAAGCCTGTCGATTATTCTTTTCTCTGTACATTTGGTTGTGATATATATGTTTGGATACCGAGGGAGAAATGACTAAACTTGACATGAACTTTAAGAGATGCATACTTCTTGGCTATGCGAAAGAAACAAAATGACACAAATTATGGGATCCTATTGCCCACAAGATTATTGTTAGCTGAGATATTATTTTCAATGAAGATTTTTTTCAAGAAACTATTATATTTCAAGAAAAGAAGAAAATTTTAATGGAGCATGATGCATCCAATGATGTGCAGCTTGATGATAGAGTGGTAGATGATAGGCATGAACTGGAGACTTCTCATTCATCTCATAAGGATAGTTCACATGTTGAGACACCAATTGATTCGGAGCATCCTAGGAGGATCGTTAGACCATCTATTAGGTATGGCAACTATATCACATCTTTCAGACCTAAGATTAATATTGTTAGTATTTATGTTGCTTTGGCAGAGCAACATAAGCCCACTTCCTACCAAGAGGCTTGTGAGTCTACCTATTCTGATAGATGGCAATGTGCTATGGAGGAGGAGGAGAAGGAATCCTTGTAGAAAAATAAGACTTGAGATCTTGTTGAGCTACCTAAGGGTTGGAAAGCAATTGGATGTCATTGGGTGTACAAATTGAAGGACTCTAAGGATAATTTTGAGAGATTTAAGGTGAGACATATTATCAAGAGCTATGCTCAAAAATCAAGTATCAACTTTGATGAGATTTTCTCTTCAGGAGTTCATCTTACTACTATCGACATTACTATCTATAATATTGAGAGATTTAAGATGAGACTGGTAGTCAAGAGCTATGCTCAAAAATCAGATATCGACTTTTATGAGATTTTCTCTTCAGTTGTTCGTCTTACCACTATTAGAGTTGTGCTAGCAACCATGTCAGTTATGGACTTAAAGTTGGAGCAGTTAGACGTCAAAACTACTTTTTTGCATGGTGATTTAGAGAAAAAGATTTATATAATACAACTTGAATACTTTATTGAAAAAAGAAAAGACGGTCTGGTTTGTCAGCTAAATAAGTTTCTATATGGGTTGAAGCAGGCGCTAAGGTATTGGTACAGGTGATTTGATTCTTTCATTGAGAGCTTGAATTTTTGTAAATTAGAGACTGACCATTATACATATTTCTACAATTATGCTGATGGTCGTTTCTATGTCTTCTATTGTATGTAGATGATATGATTGTGGCAGGTAATAGCAAGCATCATATATATATCTACACTTAAATATTAGTTGGCTCAGGAGTTTGATATGAAGGATCTAAAAGCTATGAGTCAAATTCTCGATATGAAGGTACTATGAGAGAGAAGGATCGAAAATCTAATTGATCCAAAAGACCTATCTAGACAAGGTTCTGTAATACTTTAATATCTAGAATACGAAATCAGTGAGTATCCCCTTTCCTATCCATATGAAGTTATCTATGGAGCAATCAAGTAGAACTAAAATAGAGAAGGCAAACATGACTCGAGTATCATACTTATTAGTAGTAGGGAGCTTAATGTTTGATATGGTGCATACGAGATCCGACATTCCACATGCATTGGGAGCTGTTAGTTAGTACATTGCAAGAAATACCCTTAGATATTTAAGGGTACTTCTATCATTCACTCTATTATGGCCTACAAGTTTGGAGTGTGTTGGCTTTGTTGATGTAGATTTTGCTGGACATATAGATAGGAGACATTCTACTATGGGATATGTGTCCTTCATAGCAAACAGTGCCGTAAGCTAGGAGTCAAAGTTACAGTCAATTGTGGCTTCATCTACAATAAAAGTTGAGTACATTGTAGTTGCACATGCTTGCAAAGAAACCATATGGCCTAAGCGATTACTTGGAGAGCTCAAAGTGAAATAGAATGTATTGGAGTTGCATTGTGATAGTCAAAGTGCTTTACACTTGGCGAGGAATCTAACTTTTCACATTGATGTTTGTTTTCACTTTATGCGTGTAGTGGAGGATGGTTGAGTGTCATTGCTGAAAATCTACACAGATGTGAATCCAACAGATATATTGACGAAGCCTGTGACTCGAGAAGTTCAAGTAGAGTAAGATTTCTCTCAGACTTAGAGCTGCATGATGAAACAATTGGCAAGATCTTGGTTGGTGTTTTGTTGATGGAATGTGTCTTCAAGTGGGAGATGTGTTGGTTGATGAATTCATGTTCCACTAAAATACTAAAAGAAGTAGTGAGGATAAACTCAAATAAATGAGAAGTGAGATAAGGATAGGAATATGGGTAGTTTAAATCAACAAAGATAATAATTCTGGTTCTTGTTAAACTCAATAAGAGTTGTTTGTATATATGCCCATTGCCTTTTATTCTTGTATGAAAAATATCTATAGGGTGGTTCTAACTATTTGTGGATTCTTTTTCTCTTGTATTATTGGGATTTGGGTTCTAAAATCTTGTTCTCATTATAGAGAGAGAAAGGTGAGCGATTATAGGTTGTTTTTTTTTCTTATAATTATTTTCTATCGTGATCAATAAAAGATGTGTTTGGAGATCTTGTCCAATGATGTAGGAATGATACTTTGTCATCTGAACCCCATAAACTCTTTGTGCTCTTTCTTTACTTCTTTTCTACTTTACTTTTCTCGTGGTTTATCTATTGTTTTAATTTTCTATACAAGATTCTTTGTTTTAAGAAACTTGCTAGACCAAGTAGCAAGTCTTCCTTCAACTTTAAGGAGTAGTGGCAATCAAGCAGCTTTTGTAAGTTTTGAATCTCTTAGTGGAAGACCCAAATAAATAATAGGTAAGGATGTGAAACTACATACAATTCAGCCAAGAAGCATAAGGTTGAAGATCACCACTCATGAGAAAACCAACAATAGCAATAGTGCTATTTTGAAAATTAATATATAAACTAGAAATAATCTCAAAACAATAAACAATCAGTTTTAGAATTGAGATAGAGCTGAAATTAGCCTTAAAGAAGATAAGAGTATCATCAGTAAATTGAAAGATTTTAATACCATCTCCAAATTTATGGAAAAGATTATAAGAAGCAGCCTTGTTGAGAAACTTGACCAAAGAGTCAACAACCAAGAAAAATAAAAAATGAGAGAGTGGATCTCCTTAACAAATCCCATGATTATTCTTTATCCAATCACCCACATCTTTGCTGATGCAAACAGCAACTTTAGAGGAACATATATTTTTAAGCCATCCAAGGCATCTGATAGGGAAGCCTCTATGTTTTAGGAGTGTGATCAAAGAGTTGGGATTATGTCTATCAACGGCCTCACTAAAATCATGCTTACATAAAACCCCATTAATGTCAAAGTACCTAGCATGGTAAAGGACTTCATAGGCATAAGAAATGTTATCCAAAATAGATCTACCTTTGATGTAGGCAGCTGGAGTGGGATCAACTAAAAAGTATCCATAAAAGGCTGCATCCAATTAGCAAACTCCTTTGAGATAATTTTGATGCAACTATGAATAAGGCTGGTGGGTCTAAAATCTAATGGATAAGATGCTGCCTCCTTGGATGTAAGAGAGATCAATGTATAGTTGAGCCTAGAGACATCAAGATTGTGATCATAGAGTTGTTGGAATAGATTAAAGAGATCCTTACTAATAAGATCCCAAAAAGATTGAAAGAAACACATAGAGAACCCATCAAGACCAGTGCTTTTATCACTTTTGAAGCAAGAGACTGCCTTCTTGACTTCCTCCAATGAAAAAGGAGCATCTAGGGAGGTCAAGTCAACTTGAGAAGAGTAGTAAATTTATTCCCATCTAACATCAATAACCGCCTTATTGGGATGACAAAAGAGTTTCTTGAAATATGTTGAGAAGGCTTTGATGATTCTACTTTGGTCAATGTAAAGCTGACCATTATAAGAGATGTTTGTGATAAGATTGAATTTCTTTCTATAGGAGGCCATTTTATGAGAATGGGCAGTATTGTTATTACCTTCCTTAAGCCATTTCACCTTGAATCTTTGTTTCCAATAAATTTCCTCTCTTTTATAAATTTCATGAAGCTCTCTTTTGAAGGACAGCCTAGCCTCAGAATCAGATTTAGAAAGAGGACCAAGCTCTTCTTTACAGTCAAGCAGCAAGATCTTATTAAGGAGGTCTAATTTGAGAGTTTTCTCAACATTCATCATATTAGAGCTCCAGGTCTTGAGAGCATATCTCGTTTCCCTTAATTGCATAACGAGAGAGGCAGCATCAGGAGAAGATGAGGCCCTCCAAGCATCCAAAATGACCTCATTAAAAGAGTCATGGAGCCAACTCCTATCTAATTTGAAGATACCCCTCTTGAAAGAGTGTAAGGTACAAGATAGCTGGATAGGAGCATGATCTGAGAAAGAGCAAGCCAACGCTAACTGATTTGTGTTAGGAAAAAAAATCAGACGACTTAAGGTTGAAGAGGAATCGGTCAATCTTAGCTAGAACAGGAGTTTCTTTTCGATTGCTCCAGTTAAAACTCCTTCCTTTTAGTGCAAGATCAATAAGATCAAAGGACTGGATAAAATTGAGGAAATTATAGGTAACACTCTAGATTAAGGGTTGCCATTTCTCTCATGGAGCTATCAATCTTTACATTTTTATCAGAAGGACTTGCAGATGTTGAAAATATGCAAGTTATCAAGAGGATAGGAACAAAATGCAAATTAAATGTTTTAAGAATCTCGCACATGAAGTGTTGATTTTGGAGGAAGCATCCTATATAACATACACATAATAAATGAAAAATCGTAGTCATCAGTACAATTGGCAAACTGTATGACTAGAAGTGAAATTATACCAGCATAGCCACCCAAAACGCAATAGCTGTAAGGGCCATCCACAGCCTCCAGAATCTCAGCTCGAGCAGCAAATAAGCCATAATGCAAGTAACTGCAACACCAATTTCATAATATTGTTAAGGTGATTTTGATGTTTGGAACTTTAAGAGTAATTTCATGAGTATGAAGGCCACTTGACTACGTAGTTATATTCTACATATGTAGACATCAGCTGAGAAGAAAAAGAAGAGCAGCAATAGTTCGGATTAGAAGATGTAAAACCTGTAAGCATAAAGATAGTAATTAGTTTCATTAAGAAGTTGTTTGGTCACATAAGGATTGTTTCCAATTGAGATATTTGGAGCATTTGCAGCAGCCTCTTTTGAGAGAGCATAAGCCATTTGGACAGAGCCACCTCCTAAATCAACCACTCCAACTGTGTCTGAGTATTTATTTCCCAAATTCCCTAACAAATAATTCATAGCAACCTGCACATAACATAGGACTTTTTCATCTCATCAGCTCTTATGCAACATGAAATAATTTTCTGAAAAGTAAACAACAAAACCTCAATTAGATGTCCCTATCCCAAGTTTAGCTTTTGCAAGGGGGTTCTGTAAATGTCAATGTCACAACCAAAATTTTCTATGTATATGAAGTTTTCATTCCATACCCATAAATAAGAACCTTCTTGATATCCTTCAAGAACAGTGACCCACTCTGACTTGTACTCTAATGAGCTGTTGGTTTGAAAAAGATCCCTGACCTGAAGAGGGTAAATGGCGCTTAATCAGGCTACTAAACTGCTCAATAAAAAGCCATATTGTGACTTAGTTTGATGAAGATGAATTAGCTCCAGAACAATTTTTAATCCCGAAGTTTTAGAATTCATTTCATCAAGTATATTGTAGTATATTGAACCATAGCTTGTTCTATTATTTCACTTGAAATTCAGATTAAAGTAATGCTAGGAAGTTTACCGCTTTCAAAATTTTTTCAGACTTTTCTTCTCCTAAGATTCTCAGACCAGCAGTTGCCTGCAGATGTATCAACATGTGATGAATACTTGGAAACAGCAATTTAGTACTACAAACAAAACCAAAACTCAGTTAACTAGAGTGTGAATAAAGATTATACCCCCAATCTAATAGGTGTTGTTGGTTGCAATTCCTCAGGAATCACTCCTTCAGCTTCCTCCAGAAGAGGAATAAGTGAATTGGCTGCCTCTTGGGGATCATCGTCATATGAGCTCAAACCTGGTTTAACCTGCATATAAGGAACAAAATAATGGTGACTACATCATGCTTGGAATAAGAGAAGCTAGTGACCTCTATATGGCCATTTGCATTAGTTTTAGCAGGAGAATTATGCCACCAATATCCTAGTGTTGCAGCCAAAAGCTCATGGCTCAGTACGTAAGGCATTGTTCATTCTATCCCATGCATAGACCTTATGGTTTTACTTCTTTAGATTTTAATCCAAATGACACCTTACGTTAGGAAGGATGGTCCCTTCCCATATAAACCACTGTCTCTATTGACTCACAACCAATATGAGACTGATGGTGCCCTCCTTTATTATCACCACCTAGGACTCTCATAACTATCCCATCTTTGCAACTAATCCCTCCTGATACCAATCACCACAGACTTAAGTAATGACTTTTAACATCATAATAACCATTGAAGCAGCTTCTAGATACCTTCATTAATTATTTTCGATAAGATAAAATTATGTGTAAATGCTAGGTGATTATCTCAAAGTAATATAAAAACCAACAACTACAGGTGAAATGTACGGATCATCAAGGTTGTCATTTAATATTTTTGTTGTTTATAGCAAGATATATGATATTTTGTAGGTAAATAGAAATGTCAAAATGATATATAAGCAATGGCTAAATACTAGATGATTTTCCAAAAATAATATAAAACACCAATAGTCAAAGGTGAAAAAAATAAATGGAGCGTGAAGGATATCATTTAATGTTTTCATTGTTTATAACGAGAAATATGATACTTTTGTAATAAATAAAAATGCTCAACCAAAATGTATGAACAGTGTCTAAAACTTTTTAAAAATAAAAGAACCAGGTAGATAATGTCATATATGATCACATACTCTCCTATCAACAGTTTTTAACATGTCCTTTCTCTTAAATCACCCATTATCTCCCATCAATGGATTCATAGTCTGCTGCTTTCCACCTACTGGCCTGTCCAGAGAAAGAGAGACTAATGAGCAAACAATGTTGTGCAGAATCAAAACCCCACCTCTCACCAAAAAGGCAAGGGGTAGTACCATCCAAACCGAAGTTAGATGGTGGTTTATAACAACTATTCCGACGGATTAGTTGGGCTGGGGCTCTGGGCCAATTTCGTTAACGGGAAACGGTATTTCCAAAATTTTGCATGCAGCTTAGACTGATTATTGTACTCCCTCCACCTGCTTCTGTACACAGGAAAGCTCAATTGGAATTGTGCATATAAGCAAATAAATCTCAGTCAGTACCGCAACGAAGAGCTCAATGTCGTCACCGATGTTGACCAGGTCCATGTTCTGGTCGAACCGGAAGACGTGGACCCGGCTCCCGGTGCTCCCGGCGTCAAAGATGACGGCGTAGGTCTCCGTTTCTCCACGGACGCCACCACCAGCGGCGGCCTTCCGGCCGAGCACAATCCCACCAGCTCCGTGGGGCACGAGAAGCAAGATGAGCAATGCGTATCGCAGGGGATCCCGCTCCATCCTGGCGTGCAAGAGGGAAGGAAGCGAAAGGAGCACGAGAGAAAACAGGAATCTTTTGAGGCGATATAAATTGCACAATCTGCTTTTTTTATTTGTCACTTCAATCACGATCTTATTATTATAATAGTGATCGGAACGTGCTTAAATACTAGGCCCATTTTTTGAGAATAAATAATAAGGGTTTGGTAACCCAACCATAGATGATACACCCTTGGGATGACGGACTATCCATCACGACGTTGGTAATCTAATGATAGCTTAACACATATCTTTAGTAGAAGATGATGGAGTAATCATTTAGTCTCTACTATTTGATCTTTTATAACTATGTTGGAAGAGTTTCAGAATTTTTTACCTGCAAGACAATAAGCAATCTGTCTGCTTACTATTCTGCTTCCTCCTTCACTCAGCAAAATCTGTAATCTCAACAACTTTCGAACATGTAAGCCATCATTCTCTAAAAACTAAAGCACATCTCAATGACTATCACTCTCTAGCGAACGGCACACATTCTCGAAGACAACAAATACCCATCTTCGTCTATATAACTTTATTCTCTAAGACCCTCCAGGTAAGTGAACATTTACTTTGCACATTTTCTCCCAGAAACAGATTTCCTACGAATTAAGATCTAACTCCTCAAGAGAACTCTGAACTCTCTTCACTCCACTTTTGAGATCTCCATTCTTCACACGACATTCTCTGTATTTTCACTTTCTATTCTCTTACCCCAATCTATCATATTTTATATTTAACTCTACTATTAAGCTCGATCTAAAAGCTCAGACCTCTTTTGTTTGCTTTCATGAGAGGATGATTTAGATATTGGAGGGTCTACCATCAAGAAACCTCTAGCGTAAGGATTTTTTTTATCTTTGATGGTTTTATAGGATCTAGCTCAAGAAATCGACCGAAAATCTGATATCAACGTCCAACTCGAAGGATCTCAATCAATTATTTTGTGGCTATTATTCTCTCTCGGCTCCAACTCAACGGTCTAAGCCAGCTCAACTCTCCAACGACAACAATAGAGATAAATAGCATCTTCCTTGGTTCAATTTGCTTAACGTGAGGTACAAGAAGGTAGTTTTTCTCGTTCCGGTTATACCGTGGATATATAGACCATCAGATGTGAGAGAGAGAGTGAGAGAGAGAGAGAGAGAGAGAGAGAGCATTGCTTTTTCATCCCTCGAGGATACGGATGCCTTATTTAGCATGACTTATGGATGGCATAATATGATTCAAAATATCGCTGTTATTAACTAAGCTAGAATTATTCACCAAGCCTAATTAAATACGCGCCAATATTCTGCAAAGAGGAGCAGACTATTGGGGACAAGTCCGAGCTTTTAGGTAATGTAGGCCATTTTTAGTTAAAGGTCTTTTCTGAGGGCAAGTCTCTACTTGTCCTTCATTTCGAGAGTAGGTCACTTTTTTGGCGGAGGTAGTGGATTGTGAATCTCGGCAGACTAGCTCACGTTTCTTCTTTTTGGTGGTCTCTACGAGGGGACGATGGCGCAGCGATCCGGAACCAATAAGGTTCACGTGATGAGTACCTGCATGAGGATTTAAACAAGTTGCAGCTCATTTTTTAACTAGATATACAATGGTTAACTGCATGGGGACCAATTATTGGATAGCACTCAAGCGAGAAATCAGATGTCAAGTTCCCCCACTTAGAAACGTATGTGACGGAAATTACGGATCTTGTCATGAAAATGTAATATGTGAAGCATATGGCAACATCGTTGTTTGTAAAGACCAGCGACCTGAAATGATATCAGAATAGCAAGGTGACTCTTTCTAACCAAACGACTAAAATGAGGGTTACTCATTTCTATTTTTATTTTAATAAGAATCCAGTTTCTCCTAAACAAACATGTGCTAAACTCTTGTGCAAACCATGGCCTGATGAGCATTAGAGGTAATATTTTTTCTTTTTAGATTTATGCGAGCCAATCAAGATTATATCCGAAAGAAAGTCCGCTAGCTATGATAAATATTGCTGTAGGACACGTTTCCTTGAGCAGCAGGTTTGTCACTTATCAAAATGAAAGCTGGGCGTGATCTAATTTAGTAATTATTGCTATAATATATTTTGTTCTCTAATTTAGTGAGTATATCACTGTAGCATTTTTTTTATTAAAATTAATCATGAATATTTATTTAATTAGGGGATCTTATTTTGGCCTTTGTTCTTTTTTTTTTTTTTTTTGATTAGCAAGTTTTCTTATTCTGAAAAAGAATATCTTATAAATACTCATTGCAACCACTCGATTGTTATAGTTTAGGATTAATAATTTTTTTTTATTTTTTATTTTTTTCTATTCTTTTATACTTGTATCATATCCACATCCTGCGTCAATACGCATGTCAGCAACAGCAGAGTGGTTGAAGCTATTTTGTAAGTTTCAATCACATGCCATGCACGGACAAATAAGTATGGGGCATGCATGACGGCCTCTCTAGGTTGATAATTATTGACTTCATGGAGCATAAATCTGGACAAGATAACATAGGGTTTGCATGACCTTTTTTTTATGTGCTAAGATGCTCGTGTTTCATGAATGAAAATATTTTATATGATTATTTTAGGTGGGGATACATGGCATCTTTCCTGGTTCAATTTTCCTATTCTGCGGTGGGAAGGGTAGTCTTTTTCTCGTTCTGGCTCTACCATGGATGTATAGACCAACATTAGATAAGAGACAGCATTTCTCCATCATCACTGGAAGGCACGGATGTCACTTATCAAAATGAAAGCTGGACGTGATCTAATTTAGTAATTATTGCTATAATATATTTTGTTCTCTAATTTAGTGAGTATATCACTGTAGCATTTTTTTTATTAAAATTAATCATGAATATTTATTTAATTAGGGGATCTTATTTTGGCCTTTGTTCTTTTTTTTTTTTTTTTTTTTTTTGATTAGCAAGTTTTCTTATTCTGAAAAAGAATATCTTATAAATACTCATTGCAACCACTCGATTGTTATAGTTTAGGATTAATAAATTTTTTTTATTTTTTATTTTTTTCTATTCTTTTATATTTGTATCATATCCACATCCTGCATCAATACGCATGTCAGCAACAGCAGAGTGGTTGAAGCTATTTTGTAAGTTTCAATCACATGCCATGCACGGACAAATAAGTATGGGGCATGCATGACAGCCTCTCTAGGTTGATAATTATTGACTTCATGGAGCATGAATCTGGACAAGATAACATAGGGTTTGCATGACCTTTTTTTTATGTGCTAAGATGCTCGTGTTTCATGAATGAAAATATTTTATATGATTATTTTAGGTGGGGATAAATGGCATCTTTCCTGGTTCAATTTTCCTATTCTGCGGTGGGAAGAATAGTCTTTTTCTCGTTCTGGCTCTACCATGGATGTATAGACCAACATTAAATAAGAGACAGCATTTCTCCGTCATCACTGGAAGGCACGGATGCCTTATTTAGCATATGACTTATGGATGATATAATATGATTCGAAGTATCACTTTTAAGTAATTCTTAGGTTAAGGTCTTTTCTGAGGGTGAGTCTCTACTTGTTCTTTTTAGAAAGCAGGTCACTTTTTGGCGGAGGGAGTGGTTTGTGAATCTCGGCAGACTAGCTCATGTTTCTTCTTTTTGGTGCAGCGGTCTCATACCAATTATAAGGTTCTCGCGAGTACCTGCATGAGAATTTAAATAAGTTGTAGCTCATTTTTTAACTAGATATTCTGAAAATTATCGCAAGTAGTCAAAAATATTATTGTGGGTTGTCAAAAATATTGTGGTGAGTTGTTAAGATCTTGACTTTCATGCTCGCATGACTATAGAGATTCTAGGATCAGAATATCATGCCCATTATCATGTGAATATTATTATGAGTTGTCAAGATAATGACTATTATGGTCGCATCACTATAAAGATTCTAGAGTTAAACTTTTCATATTTTTTTGATTGTGATTATTAGACACATTTGTATAACTACCATATATCTATGGATACAATTGTAAAATTATCGTAGTAGACTTTCTACTTTAGTATATTTATATACATGTATTTATGAAGTTTGATAATGGGAAATACAATACAATCTTTTACATTCACTTCCATTCACATGGTATTTGAGCCACAAGATTTCGTGATCACTTCCTTTGTGACTTTTGCAGTTTTAGTGTGGTGAAAGTTTTCTCAGAGACTGTGGCTTGAATAATTTTTCACCATCCTCGAGGTTTTGTTCACCGACGTCATCACCCTTGCTGCCAGTAGTCTCCACGCGCCGTCACGCACTAGTGCACTAGTGGCTTGTTGTGTCCATTTCTACTACTATGTCATCCATGCGCATTTCCTAATTCACCTTTCTTTTTCGATAATTGCTTGCTTTGTTGTTCATCCCATGGCTCAAATTTTGGCTCACCTTTTGATGCAAAATGACACCTCTCTGCCTATTCAAGTTATTCTTGATCGCAATAATTATCTCCATCGGGCTCAGAGAATGCATAATTTTTTGCGTGGATGCAAACTTTGAAAATATGTTAATGGTGATCTTGAAGTACTTGAAAAGGATAAAGATGAGGATGACAAGACCTTTCATTCCCGACTTGAGGATTAGGAAGGAATCAATTTCAAAATTATTATATGGTTTACCAATACCTCTATCCCATCTATTAATATGCAATTTGATAATTTTGATGCTACAAAAGAGGTTTGGGACTTCTTGACAAAACAATATATATATTTTCTCTGATTTTGCTTAACAATATCAACTTACGAGCGATTTGCTGCATAGATAGAAACCAAGACAATCCATTATAAAGTTTCATACTCAGATGTCTTTTATCTGGGACCAGTTGGCCCTACTTGAGCCAAAATGATCCTATTCTGAAGATATCCTCCTATTCAATAAGTATCATGTTCTATTTGGCTTACTCAATTTTTGATGGCACTCAGATATGACTTTGAGCCTATTAGGATATCTATCCTTTATCGATCTCCTTTACCATCCGTTGATGCCACACTTGCAGAGTTAAAATCTGAGTAAACATGCCTCCATACTATATAGTTTCAAAAGCAAGACAATGTTCTAGTCACAACCTCCTCAGCACAGAATAGAAAATCGGGCAACTTGAGTAAACCAGATCATCCGAACACTCGATGTGCTAACAAATCTAACTATTTCTATGCTTATTGTCATACTTCAGGGCATACTATTGACTTTTATAGGAAGTTTAATAAATCCAACTCCTCTCAATGCACTACTGCGGTTGTCGATTTTTCTAGAGATTCTGTACCTACTTCAACTCCATCTACTGAGAATAGATCTGAGCATACTTCGCTTGCTTCTGTCACCATGTCTGATCTTGAGGCACTTATTTCATAGGTTCTATCTTGTAATAATACTCAGTCATCTTCTACCCTCTCAGTAATCTCAAATAACACTTCTTGGTTTATTGATTTAGCCTATTTTAACTATGTGAACCCTAATTCTACATTTTTTTACTATATCTTCTATTTCTAATGGACCTACTATTCACACTGCTAATAGTTCAACTATGGCTGCCACTAGTTTAGGATTTATTTCCACCAATAACCTTTCTTTTCCTAATGTCTACCATGTTCCCAAGCTTGCTTTAAACTTGCTTTCTGTTGGACAACTTTGTGAATATGGGTTTGATATATATATATATATATATATATATATATTATGGTTGTACAATACAGGATTCAGAGACGGGATAGGTCATTGGGATAGGTTGTAGAATTGGATGGATGTTTGAACTCTCATCACTTCATGTGCTGAGCCATTCCTTCTCTGCAGCATCTACTAGCTCATCCATACCTTTAGAATTATAGCACTCTCATCTAGGTCATGCACCTTTATCTCGTTTAGAATACTTAATTTCTAGTGGTCAATTAGGGTCTATTACTTCTGAAAAATTTGATTGTATTGGGTGTCAAGTTGGAAAACAGCATGCATTACTTTTAATAAAAGTGAATCCATTACATTAGCACCTTTTGACTTGGTTCACTCTGACATATGGGGACCAGCCCCTATTTCTACCATGGGTGGCTCTCATTACTTTGTAATTTTTGCTGATGACTTTTTTTGTAATACTTGGATTTATTTAATGAAATATAGATCTGAGCTTTATGATATTTATCAAGAATTTACAAAAATGATTCACTCCCAATTTTCTTAAACTATCAAATTTTTTCGATCTGATAATGCACAAGAATATAAGTCGGAGTCTATTCTTGCCATTTTTAAAAGTAAAGAAATTTGCTCAAATTTTTCATGTGGTGGCACCTCCCAACAAAATAGTCATGCTAAGCATAAACTTAGACATATTTTTGATACTACTAGAGCTTTACTTATTTCTGCTTCAGTTCCAAAACAGTTTTGGGGGAAGACTATTTTAACCGCAGTCTATACTATAAATCATGTTCTCTCACCGGCCATTCATAATCAGTCACCATACGAGCGTCTATATGGTTGTAGTCCCAACTATTTTTATCTGAAAGTTTTTGATTGTACTTATTTTGTTTTGCTCCAGTCTCATGAACGTACCAAACTTGAGCCTCGCTCTCATCTTTGTTATTTTCTTAGATATGGAATTGAACATAAGGGATATAGGTGCTACGATCCAATATCTAAACATCTAAGGATTTTGAACCATGTGACTTTTTGGGAACATAAATCATTTATATCTCTTTCCAAGTTTCACATAAATACTTCCCATCTATCCTTTTTCATCTATCCTTTTTCACTGACTCTACTATTGACCTTTTTCTCGAGTATTCTATAGGTGATGAAGAGGTATCTCTTCCTCCCACTATCTTGACCAACCCCATTGTACTTGAACAATCAGTGGATCATGTTAACACTCCTGAGTCACAAGCCATGCCTTGTCGTTCCATCCAAGTAAGATCTCTACCCTCACATCTTAATGATTACCATTGTTATTTTGCATTAGCTATTTTACATGAGCCTCAATCATATCATGAGGCTTCTTCTGATCCTCTTTGGTGAAAAGCTATGACTGAGGAGCTTGATGCTCTCACTAAAACTCATAAATGGGATCTAGTTGAGTTGCCTCCTGACAAATCTATGGTGAGATGCAAATGGATATACAAGATCAAAACTCGATCGGATGGTACAGTTGAGCGTTACAAAGATATCTAATGGCAAAAAGATTTACCCAGGAATATGGAATCAATTATGAGGAGACCTTTGCTTCTATCGTCAGACTAACATCAGTTCATTCTTTATTAGCTATGGCTTCTATTAGAAAATGGTCTCTCTTTCAGATGGATGTAAAAAATACTTTTCTCAATGATGATTTAGAAGAAGAGATTTACATACAACCTCCTCCTAGGTATCCTCATCCTCCTAATACTGTTTGTCGACTACGTCGAGCATTATATGGCTTTAAATAGGCTCCCCATGTTTGGTTTGCAAAGTTTAGCTCTACCATTACTCAATTTGGTAGAGGATACTTTTTACTTGCAAGACTTCTAGAGGACTCATTTTACTTCTACTTTATGTAGATGATATAATCATTACTGAAGATGATTTTGGACGTATATATAATTTGAAGCATTCTCTTAGTCAACAGTTTGAGATGAAAGACTTAGGTTCTCTCAGTTATTTTCTAGATCTTGAAGTCTCAACATCTGATGATGGACTTTATCTCTCACAAATCAAGTATGCTTCTGATCATCTTGCTCGAGCAGGATTGATCGATAACAAAATAGTTAATACTCCCATTGAGACTAATGCCAAACTTCTTGCTATGCACTACAAGAATTTATATGTTTAGCCATAAAAAAATTTTGTTACTGAAAAACAAATTTTGTCACCTAAAATATTTGGTGATGGAAAAAATTTTATCACTAGGTTCATAGCCAATGCCCCATCGCTAAAAGTCATTAAGGATGAAAATAATAATTTATTGCAAAATATTGAATATTTTATAATAAAATAAACTTTATCCTGAACATATGCATAATTTCTGACAAAATAATTCATCACTAAAAGTGAGCAAACAATGTTGCCTAAATATCTATTTTATCACAAAAAATTAGTTCTAAAGGTCACATGTATTATTTTTCACGATGAAAATATTTTTTTTCATGGTGAAAGTATTTTTCTAATAAAATTTTTTGATGATAAAATTTTTTTTATTATAAAATAATGGCTATTAGCAACAGTAATATTTTATCACATAAAATCAGATGTATTGGAGACAAAAATATTTTTTTATAAATTAGGACTACAAATGAGTAAAATATTTAATTAAATTTATTTTCATAGTTAGTATCTTATCGGATTCAAATTGAAATTATTTTCTAATCTAATTAGATTCATATATGTAATAGACATGTGCTTATAATTTTAAATATAGAGAATAATTATTTTTATATATATACCTATACAAATGCGAACCTAAGATGTCCTAATTTATACTTATTTAAAATATGTTTGCATTATAAAATATACTTATTTCAAATATATTATGATATTTTATATTTTAATAATTAATTATTTTTATAAATCGATCTCTGTGCAAGTTTCATAATTATATCTTATTCATTTCTAATCTATATTGATGAAAATAAATCATAAATAATTAGCATAAAAAAAATATTAGTTATAAAATAATATATCAATGACAACATCTATTTTATTATTAAATAGTTAACATTATATAATAAAATTATATATATTATCAATAAATATATATTTAATGATGAAACACTATCATCGCTAAATTATATAAATAATTTATAACAAAAGCTATACAATGATATATAAGTGATAAAATCTATTTAATCATTAAATAATTAGTATTTTATGATAAAACTATATATGTTGTCAATAAAAATATGTTTAACTACAAAATATTATCATTACTAAAAATTAATTAGATAATTAGTAACAAAAAAATTTATGTTGTAAATTTGTATATTGAAAAATATATAATGGAATACTATTTCTTTACCAAATAATCTATATTATGTGATAAAATTGTATATGTCATCAATAAATAAATATTCAGTGATGAAATATCATCCTCATCAAAAAATAATGATCTATTTATTACGAAATATAATTTTGATGTCAAATATAAAAATATTAGTGATAAATTAAATTTACTAAAAAATCATTATTATTTGTTAATTTTATATATCTTTAAGTATATATTTGGAAATGATTCTAATATCGTTATTAAAATTAATAATCAATTCATAATAGAAATATATCGTCACTAAAATTTATGATATTTATGGCCATAATTTTTTGTTGCAAAAATATCATAAATGGTTGCCAAAAACTTTGCACCAAAAAGTTCAAGTGAGAGAATTTGACGTCACAAATTTATGACAAAAATTAATAATAAAATATAATTACATTATCAAAAATATTATTTAAATAATATTTCATGATGAACCTTTTATTTTGTTGCCTTATGATGGTTATTAGCAATAAATTATGATTTGTAGCAAATTATTTTGTCACTGATTGACTATTTTCTTGTAGAGATGGATGGGGAGCTACTGACTGATCTTACTCTATATCGATAGTTGGTTGGTAACTTGGTTATCTCACTATTATTAAACCAGATATTGCTTACATAGTACATCTGGGAAGTCAGTTTTTATCTACATCCTGCTCCATATATTATGCAGTGGTGTACATAAAAGGAATAATATTTTATAACTTATATTTCTTATCTAAGTCGGCCCTTGAACTATGTACTTTTTTTTATGCTGATTGGGTAGGTGATCCAACTGATTGTCGGTCAATAATTGGATACTATTTTTTATTTGGAGATTCACTTATTTTTTGAAGAAGCAATAAGCAAATAGTAGTTGCTTGATCAAGTACTGAAGCTGAATATCACACAATTGCAGATACCATTGCTGAATTGATGTAGTTGCATTGGTTATTAGAAGACGTAGGTGTTTCATGCACTATTCCTACTCTCTTATGCTATGACAATCAAAGTACAATCCAAATAGTTTATAATGATATTTTTTATTAATGAACTAAGCATATTAAATTGATTGTCCCTTTGTGAGCCACCATTTATTTCATGAAACTTTACATTTTCACTATATTTCTTCTACATATCAATTTGCTGATATTTTTACCAAAACTCATCCTTCAAACTGTTTTCATCTCTTATTATCCAAACTCAAGCTTGCTTCCAGTCACCCATCTTGAGTTTGAGGGGGAATGTGAACATTATCATGAGTTGTTAAGAATATTATTATGAATTGTCAAGATCTTAACTATTATATTCACATGACTATAGGGATGCCAGTATCAGAATGTCATGCCCATTATTATTGTGATAACCCAGCCCACAAAGCCCAAACACAAAAAAAAAAAGAGAAAAAAAAATAGAGGACGAAGACTCCCAACAGGAGTCTTCTTCTTCCCTATGTCCGACCAGGAGAAGAACTCCCAGGGCCATCAAAAACCCCTGGGAAGAACCCTATAAATCCTCCTTCTCCCCCTCAAAAGCCAGCCACGACCAGCCGTGAGATCTCCCTCTTCTTTCTCTCGAAATTCTCCATTGAAGCTTCCGACCCTGTTCTTGTGTTCACCTCAATTTCTCGTCGGAGACCTCACCGAAGTCGAAGGTAAGTCCCGACCCTCCTTCCTCTCTTTCTTCTTCTCCTTCCTATGGCCTTGCACACCCTCACCGACCATCGGGATCGACAGAAAACTTATGAATAGGGGTGGCCCTGTTCTTCCCCTGTTCGACCGAGCCTTTCTTCCTCTTTTTCGACCACCAGTGCCATCGCTCGTGGTGCCACACCAATGTAGCATTTCCATGATCTTCCTATCTTGCTTTTCCGAGAGACCTTGGCCGCCGGCGACCGGCCAATGATCGAAAAACAAGAGGAAAAAGGGTGGGTCCCTTATTTTTCGTTTGCTTTCTGATCTCTACCGGCTGAACCTCATCGCCGGCCATCTTTAGCTCCACCGCCACCTTCTCCTGTCGTTGGACCTCTGGCCAAGCCGCCACCCCATCAGAGCCCGAGCCGTCGAGGGGGGGACCTCACGGTCTTCCCCTGTTTCGGCCCAAGAAGGCCACGGGAAGAAGGAAAAAGAAAACGAAAAGAAAAAGGAAAAAGAAAAAGAAAAGAAAAAGGAAAAAGAAAAAGAAAAGAAAAAGGAAAAGAAAAAGAAAAAAATAATAATAATAATAATAATAATAATAAATACATGTGAAAGAAAGTTTCTCTCATCTCTCTCTTAAGTCTTTCTCTCTCTAGAATTGAACTTTCTTTCTCTACTTTCTCTCTATATTTTCTCTCTCTAAATTCTCTCTCTAGACTTTTTATCTTTTTTTATGGATATTATCTCTCTAGGATCATTCTCTCTCTCTGATTGCATCATAGACCCTAGGATAAACTTGAGATGAAAATATGATAACCTGAAATTGCTTCGAAATTCGTGTAGTAGATTGGATCCCGATCCGGTCCATATTCAAAATTGGTAACATCGATCATGGTTAATCCATATTAAGTCACCCTGATATAACCTCTGATGATCTCAATCATGATTGCCACTTTTGAAGGATACGAAGATTCTCTCTCCACTTTCTCTCTTATGACCGACTTTCTTTCTCTAAGAAGATCTATGAATCCTGTATCGAGTCATGCCTTCATCTTTTAGAGGCTCATATTGACTCTAATAAGATGATCCAAAATTACTTTGATATCTGTGCTGAATATCAACCTCATTTGGCCATATCAAGTATATTTCAAAACCATTATTAAAGAATCCTATTGATTGAATTTGATCTTAATTCGATCTGTGTTTCACGATTTCTTGATCAAGTCACTTGAATCTGACCCTCAGATCAGAGATCCTGAATTGCCCTGGTATCTGGATGGTCCGACACATCCGGACAACAGTCCTCTTTCCTTATGATGTAATCTTGTTATATTTATGGAATAGAATTTGATAATGATTTGATATTTTAAATAGGATTAGCTGATTCTTCTAACGAAGTTGGAAGATCTAAGATGAACGAGGTAAGTAGATCTTATACTCCTTATTTATTTTTAAATGATCATATTTTTATGCAAAAAATTGCTATTGATGAAATCATAATTTTTCATAAAATAAGGATCGGCATATATGATATGAAAAAGCATGTTTTATTGTAAGCATTGATTTCATGAATATGTCTTATGAAAATAGCATGATTATGAAGCATGAATTTTATTATTTTTCCATGTATGCTTTAAGAAAAAGATATAATGATTTCAAAGGCTCTCAGATGGCTATGAATGAATCCCTCCGGGAAGGTCGACATCCGGAGCTAGCATCCACACGAAACATGACCCTGCCAGCGGGTATAAAGTTGGCACATAAATTAAGAACTCTATCGATTAAGAAACATGGCCCTGTCACACGTATAATAATGACCTTAACACAAATATCTGTGAGCAATATTTTGAAACATGACATGAATACATGATGAAAATGATTTACCATTCATGATTGTGAAATATACGTGATTTATGCATGCATGATGAGTTTATAACTTGTTTTGTTATATGCTCTATGAAATACTTTATTTGGTATTATCTATTATTTTCTAAATATTGTATTATCATGAAAAACTTATGTTTGATCCGATAAGGAAGTGCAAGTTCTACTTACTGAGCTAGTGTAGCTCATATTCTTTTTGTTTTCTTTTTGTTTGAACAGAGAAATAAGGTTAGGATCGGTAAAAAAAATCCAAGCTTGAAGATCGGCATAGCAAGCTTAAAAATTTGACAGCAGAAGTTTAATTTATTTTATAATCATGAATTTATAGTTATTTATGAATGTTGAGATTCGGATTAGTACTTGCTTTTGAATTTAGATGCTCTGAACCAATATTGGTTCGATTATTTGATGAATAATAGAATTGAATCTTTTTATTTGATGGATTTTAGATGATTATGATGGATTGGCTTCGTGTTATCGTGGGCTCCATCCCTCGGTAGCATGGCCGTGTTATGTCCCAGATTTGGGGCGTGACATTTTATAGTATCAGAGCTTAGGTTATAATCATTGAAGATTATGATATAAATGATATAAATGATTAGGATATGATAGAATAATATCAGAACTTAGGTTTAAGATCATTGAGATTATAAAGTGATATCAAAACTTTATGTATGATCAATAGGATGTGACCGAGTGGAGTATAATGGATAATATCAGAGCTTAAGATTATGATCATTAAGGACGTGATAGAATGATATAAAGTTTAGGTTATGATCACTAGAGAATATGACTTAAGTAGTATTTGAGCTTAAGATTATCATTATTCGAGATTGTGACTTTAATGATATTTGAACTTGAGGCTAAGATCATGAGGAACATGATAGATATAAAAGAAAGGATTCAATAATTTGATTTCGAATCAATAGATATTATGATAAAATTTATGTATAAATGACATATGATGTCTATAATAGAATTGACGAGTTATATCTTAGATTTCAATTAGCAAGGTTGACCTGAGTACGAGAAGTGTTGATCCTAGAATAAAGTGGGAGGTATTGATATATTATGTTAGGTATATTTGATGACATTGGAATGCTAAACCTATATTGATAAAAGACGTGATAATTTTGCTGATTTTGATTTCTTTGCAAAGAAAAGTTGGTTTGGAAGTTGTCTAAATGATTGTAAGGTAAATCGAAGGCTAACTCAAATTAATTCTAGACATATTGGATTATTGAGGAGTGGTGAAGCTTATGTAATAAGTTCAAACATAGAAGGTGGATGAAGATTTAATTTTGATATACTATGCCTAAGAGATAGTAATGACAAAAAAATTTTAAATTTTATCCTAAATTGTATATGAAATCTGAAAGTTGGATCTATCTCTGATTGATTTAATATACAAAAATATTTTTATTTTTGATAGACTTAGATAATTTGGTAAGTTGAGATCAGAGTGCGCAGCAAAAACGTGATGGTCTGAATTGATTAGAAATATTAATTTTGTTAAATCAAAAGATATTATGAAATACGTTAGTTGTAAATAAGGAAGGATTTTACTGATAATAAATGGATACTAGAGAGAAAATCTTTCTGATCAAGGAAAGACTCAAAGCAGCATAGGATAGACAGAAGAGTTAGACAGATAGAAAAAGAAAAGAATTGGAATTTTACTTTGATGATCATATTTTTCTAAAAGTATCACATACAAAAAGTATCATGAGGTTTGGGAGACATAGCAAGCTGAGTCCGTGATATATTAGACCTTTTGAAATTTGAGCCGAGTAGGAGATGTTGCTTACGAACTAGCTTTACCACCAGAATTATCTAAAGTGCACAATGTCTTTCATATTTCACCACTAAGAAAATTTGTACCTGATCCAAATAACGTGATAAAGTATGAGCCATTGTAAGTTCATGAAGACTTAACCTATGAAAAATTTTCCCTCCGAATTATTGATCGAAAAGAGTAAGTTCTAAGACGGCACATCATTCCGTATGTAAAGATTCACTGGAGTAATCATGAAGAGAGAGAGGCCACATGGGAGCTTGAAGACGATATGAAGATGAGATATCCATACTTATTTGAAAATGAAGGTATGTTAAATTTCGAGGATGAAATTTTTTTTTAAGGCAGGTAGAATGTGATAACCCAGCCCACAAAGCCCAAACACAAAAAAAAATAGAGGATGAAGACTCCCAACGGGAGTCTTCTTCTTCCCTATGTCCGATCAGGAGAAGAACTCCCAGGGCCATCAAAAACCCCTGGGAAGAACCCTATAAATCCTCCTTCTCCCCCTCAAAAGCCAGCCACGACCAGCCGTGAGATCTCCCTCTTCTTTCTCTCAGAATTCTTCGTTGAAGCTTCCGACCTTGTTCTTGTGTTCACCTCAATTTCTCTCCGAAGACCTCACCGAAGTCGAAGGTAAGTCCCGACCCTCCTTTTTCTCTTTTTTTTTCTCCTTCCTATGGCCTTGCACACCCTCGCCGGCCGTCGGGATCGACAGAAAACTTATGAATAGGGGTGGCCCTATTCTTCCCCTGTTCGGCCGAGCCTTTCTTCCTCTTTTTTGACCACTAGCGCCATCGCTCGTGGTGCCACACCGATGTAGCATTTCCATGATCTTCTTATCTTGCTTTCCCGAGAGACCTTGGCCACCTGCGACCGGCCAATGATCGAAAAATAAGAGGAAAAAGGGCGGGTCCCTTATTTTTTGTTTGCTTTCTGATCTCTACCGGCTGAACCTCGTCGCCGGCCATCTTTGGCTCCACCGCCACCTTCTCCTGTCGTCGGACCTCCGGCCAAGCCGCCACCCCATCGGAGCTCGAGCCGTCGAGGGGGGGGACCTCATGGTCTTCCCCTGTTTCGGCCCATGAAGGCCACGGGAAGAAGGAAAAAGAAAACGAAAAGAAAAAGGAAAAGGAAAAAGAAAAGAAAAAGGAAAAAGAAAAATAAAATAAAAAAGAAAAGAAAAAAAAATAATAATAATAATAAATACATGTGAGAGAAAGTTTCTCTCATCTCTCTCTTAAGTCTTTCTCTCTCTAGAATTGGACTTTCTCTCTCTACCTTCCCTCTCTACCTTCTCTCTCTAAATTTTTTCTCTAGACTTTTTATCTCTTTTTATAGATTTTATCTCTCTAGGATCATTCTCTCTCTCTGATTACATCATAGACCCTAGGATAAACTTGAGATAAAAATATGATAACCTGAAATTGCTCCAAAATTTGTGCAGTAGATTGGATCCCGATCCGATCCATATTCGAAATTGGTAGCATCAATCATGGTTAATCCATATTAAGTCACCCTGATATAATCTCTGATGATCTCAATCATGATTGCCACTTTTGAAGGATACGAAGATTCTCTCTTCACTTTCTCTCTCTACTTTCCTCTCATGACCGACTTTCTTTCTCTAAGAAGATCTATGAATCCTGTATCGAGTCATGCCTTCTTCTTTTAGAGGCTCATATTGACTCTAATAAGATGATCCAAAATTACTTTGATATCCGTGCTGAAGTCAACCTCATTGGCCATATCAAGTATTTTTCAAAACCATTATTAAAAAACCCTATTGATTGAATTTGATCTTAATTCGATCTGTCTTTCACGATTTCTTGATCAAGTCACTTGAATCTGACCCTAAGATCAGAGATCCTAAATTGTCCTGGTATCTGGATGGTCCGACACATCCGGACAACAGTCCTCTTTCCTTATGATTTAATCTTATTATATTTATGGAATAGAATTTGATAATGATTTGATATTTTAAATAGGATTAGCTGATTCTTCTAACGAAGTCTGAAGATCTAAGATGAACGAGGTAAGTAGATCTTATGCTCCTTATTTATTTTTAAATGATCATGTTTTTATGCAAAGAATTGCTATTGATGAAATCATAATTTTTCATAAAATAAGGATCGGCATATGTGATATGAAAAAGTATGTTTTATTGTAAGCATTGATTTCATGAATATGTCTTATGAAAATAACATGATTATGAAGCATGAATTTCATTATTTTTTCATCTATGTATATGTATGCTTTAAGAAAAAGATATAATGATTTCAAAGGCTCTCAGATGGCTATGAATGAATCCCTTCGGAAAGGTCGACATCCGGAGCTAGCATCCACACGAAACATGACCCTGCCAGCGGCTATAAAGTTGGCACATGAATTAAGAACTCTGTTGATTAAGAACCATGGCCCTGTCACGGGTATAATAGTAACCTTAGCACGAATATCTGTGAGCAATATTTTGAAACATGACATGAATACATGATGAAAATGATTTACGATTCATGATTGTGAAATATACATAATTTATGCATGCATGATGAGTTTATAACTTGTTTTGTTATATGCTCTATGAAATGCTTTATTTTGTGTTATCTGTTATTTTCTAAATATTGTATTATCATGAAAAACTTATGTTTGATCCGATAAGGAAGTGCAAGTTCTACTTACTGAGCTAGTGTAGCTCATATTCTTTTTGTTTTCTTTTTATTTGAACAGAGAAATAAGGTTAGGATCGGTAAAAGGAATCCAAGCTTGAAGATCGGCATAGCAAGCTTAAAAATTTGACAGCAGAAGTTTAATTTATTTTATAATCATAGATTTGTAGTTATTTATGAATGTTGAGATTTGGGTTAGTACTTGCTTTTGGATTTAGATGCTCTGAACCAATATTGGTTCGATTATTTGATGAATAATAGAATTGAATCTTTTTATTTGATGAATTTTAGATGATTATGATGGATTGGCTTCGTGTTATCGTGGGCTCCATCCCTCGATAGCATGGCCATGTTATGTCTCGGATTTGGGGCGTGACAATTATGTGAATATTATTATGAGTTGTTAAGATCATGACTATTATAGTCGCATCACTAGAAGGATTCCAAGACCAAACTTTTCATATTTTCTTGATTGTGATTATTAGATACATTTGTATAGCTATTATATATATTTGGATACAACTATAAAGCTACCATAGTAGCCTTTCTACTTTAGTGTATTTATAGACCTGTATTCATGAAGTTTGATAATGAGAAATATAGTACAATCTTTTCCATTCACTTCTATTCACATATACAATGTCTAATTGTGTAGGGACCAATTATTGGTTAGCACTCAAATGAGAAATTAGATGTCAGGTTCCCCTACTTAGAAACTTAGGGCCCGTTCTTTTGTGGATAAATATCATGAAAAAATTGATCAACTTTCTCATTGATCAACTTATCCATGTTCTCATGCTTTTCAAGATGGATAAGTTACTTTCCTATGAATAGCATTTATCTATGAAATGAAGAAAAATCTTATCCACATATGGGGTGACTAAATCATTTTTTCATCAATTAAAAAATAATTTATTTAATTTATTTTTAATATATCCTTAACTTTATAATAATATAATATAATATCATATCATATAATAATATATAATAATATAATATATTATATATTAATATTCTATAATATATTATTATATATAATAATATTATAAAATATATATTATATTAATATAAAATATTATTATAATATATTATAATATATTATAATAATATATAATAATAAATAATATAATATAATATAATATAATAATATATTACAATAATATAATATAATATTTATATAATATATTATAATGATACAATACTATAATAATATAATATATTATTATATATAATCATATATAATAATATAGTTAATATATTATAGTATAATATATTATAATATACTACAATACATTATAATAAATATAATAATATAATAATATATTATATTATATATTAAAATTTTATAATATATTATACTATATTATTATATAATAATAAATATATATTATATTATATTAATATAAGATATTAATATAATATATTATAATAATATAATATAATATTTATATAATAAAAATATTATAAAAAATATGGATAGATCATAGTAACTTATCCAAAAAAATAGTAATGCAAAAGAATATGGATAACGAATTCTCGATCTATTTTCTAATATATAAAAATATATTGATAAATTATTTTACCGTCTAAATATTGTCTGAAAAATACTTATTCAGAAAAATATAATTTTTTGGATAAATCTTTTACCTGCAAAAGAATAAACCTTTATGTGATAGAAATTACTGATCCAATCATGAAAATATAATGTGAAGCATATAGCAACATCCTTGTTTGTAAAGAACAGTGAGCCATATGACCTAAAATGATATATCCTGGAATTCCCCAAACCCCCTCATCAGGGCTTACGAAAGAGTTGATTTACTTGGCATCCCAGATGATTTATCTAATGCATTATTAAAGAACAATATTATCTTATCATATGTTGACTTCGAGGATGTTTGGAGATACGTTGTTTTCTAATTTTCTTAGATGTGTTCATATCCGAATAATGTGAACAACCCATTTTAGCAATAATAATAATAATAATAATCTTTATCTAGTCAAAAAAGGGCAAGGAATTATAAAATTTGATATTAAGATAATTTTTAGTAGAGGTGGTAAATGATTTGAACAGCATGAGCTTGGCTTGGGCTTGACTGAAGAAACCATATGAGGACCATTTTCTGCACTTGAATTTTTATTTGATTTTTGAATTTAGTAAATGTTAATTTAGATTGAACTAAGCTTGAAATCATGTTCTGATTAAGCTTGAAGTAAGCTTGCTTCAAGCCTGAATTGATTTCTAGCTTAATTTAATAAGTTGAGTAGACTTTTTGTAAAAAAAATTTCCAGCAGATCAATAGGTTCATGTTTGGCTTGGTTCAAAACTAAACTCAATTTAAACTCTAAACAATGGTAAAAAAAAAAATCAAGCTTAGTATCAACTTTTAAGCTTGAAATTAATTTCAAACCAAGCTTAAGTAGACAGACATAAGTGCAATCAATTTCAACTTGGTTGCACCCCTAATTTCCAGAACCATAATTAAGGATTCTAGTTGGTCTTATATGTAGTGGTGGCAATAGGTTAGGCCAAGTTGGGTCTAGTTTAGGTTGGGTCCAGTAGGGACAATAACATAGAACCTTAGCCCACAAATGACCCGACCAGATATCAGGTCAAAACTTATTGACCCATACACATCCACAAGTCATTTCATGTCACCCATACAACCCTAGCCTAATTTATTTTGTAAGTCTCAGATCCCTAGTAAATCGATATCAATCTGTCAAACCTAATATTTACAATTCTAAGATCATCACTCAACGAAACCTAAATTATTTCAATCCAAAGAGTATTTTATTCTCATAATCCAAGTTGGATCAAAACTTTGACTCGTACTTATCCCATTTAAAGTTTGAGCTATGACCTAATTAAAATGTTCCTTATCCAAAATCGATCCAAATAGGATTGCATTAGGTGGGATTTTTTAGGTTGGCAAAATTTTGCACCCCATTTATATGCTTATGGGCTCAATATCCATCTTTCAGCTTAAGCTTACCAATCCATGTCTCACCACTCTTTGGGTAAGCCAGTGGAATGGTAGATTCTAATGCTAATTCCAATTCAAAACCTTGAACTAGAAGAAAGATAGATCAACAAACATACAAGATCAACAAAGATCTTTAAGCTATCTTGGTTTGTTTCCATTTTCCAAAAAAAAACCAATAAATATTTTCTGTGTTGCTATAATATACCAGCTTGATTAGGAACTAAAAATGTTAATTATGTATAACTTGTTCAAAATGTTTATACATCAGGGTGACATAAGATGTAAGGTATACTATAACAACGCTAATATGAAGTAATTTTACTTTAGAAAGGATACCTTTGGGGGAAAAAGGGAAGTCCGAAGAAAATAACGTGCCTTTTTATTCTTGGCAGAAATATCTTGTCCTTTATAAGAAACAGAACATGAAATAGAAATAAGATTGAGATGTCCACATAATCCACTAGGACTGGCCTCACTATAATATTTAAGTAGAACAATAGTCTTTTTAGCATTACGGACCAGAATGCTTGTTACAAAATCACTGTTGAAGCCGTAAGCGCCGAAGGTTTTTCATTTCAAGTGATTGTGTAGATTGAGATGACACAACTTCAATAGCACTGCCAAGTGGCCATGCTGCCTCAATGTAGGAATCACCATACTCCACCTTGGTAACTAATGTGATCTCTTGTGATGGCTCCAAGCCTATTATTAGACAACCAGTAAGAGAGAATAATAGAATATCTCAAATTCCTAACTGACATGGTAATAGGCTCATCATGGTTACTTGCCAAAACCATCCAGTAGCAATGTGTATTCATAGACAAGATCCATGCATATGTATGACAAGTCATCCTCTGCGACATTATGATAGGTGACATTGGCTTCCTCAAGATTCAATTTGCAGGCAATCTTCGCAGCTTCTTCAAAGTCTGAAGGTGTAACCAAAGCATTTGGCTCCTTAGAGTCTATAAATCCAACCTGTACATCAGATGATACACAAGAATTAGTTAGCTAGATTATCATGGATAAGACGAATACTAAGAGTTTAACCTGGACAGCTGTGTCACGAAAAAAAGATGCCACACATAGGTTCTTCTGCCCATCTCCACCTCCACCACTCCACACGGCACGAAATGTGCAGTCCTCATAGGTACATGTTTCATTTATTTTTAGAGCATTTATTGCTTCAGTCCTACATTTGGAGTAGCTAGACCCTGAAGGTGAAGCTGAAGCATATTGTACACCTCCCCATTATACTCATAGGAACCTTAAAGAGAAAGCTATCATAAGTTTCTAACATGTCAAGAACCATAGTAGAAGGCATAATGGAATTTAATTGTTCGATACAATTGAAAATATATATCATATTTTTGTTGGAAATATAGCTTTTTGTGAACTTTCACAAGGGGGTAAAGCATATTTTTTAGCAAAACTTAAAAATCAGCTACTAAGAATTTACCTTAAAGGCTACAAAATCCTTTTATGACACTTGCAAAAGATGGACTGATAATAGCCTTATCACCTATCATAAAATCTCAATAAAATTTTCTTCTCTTATGCACTACCAGTTGATCTGTCAATCTATACATTTTTATCAGAAGAACTTGCAGATTTTGAAAACATGACGGTAGGAACAAAATGCAAATTAAATGTTTTAAGAATCTCGCACATGAGGTGTTGATTTTGGAGGAAGCATCCTATATAACATACACATATGATAAATGAAAATGGTAATCATCAGTACAATTGGCTGGCAAACTATATGATTAATAGAGGTGAAAATATACCAGTATAGCCACCCAACATGCAATAGTGGTAAGGTTCATTTGCAGCATCCAGAATCCCTGCTCGAGCAGCCAATAAGCCATAATTCAAGTAACTGCAGCACCAATTTCATAATCTTGTTAGAGTGGTTTTGAGGTTTGGAACTTTAAGAGTAATTTGATATGAAGGCCACTTGACTACGTAGTCATATGGTACATATATAGACATCATCAGGTGAGAAGTAAAAGAAGAGCAGTAAAAGTTCGGGTTAGAAGATGTAAAACCTGTAAGCATAAAGGTAGTAATTAGTTTCATTAAGAAGTTGTTTGGTCACATATGGATCGTCGCCAATTGAGATATTTGGAGCATTTGCAGCAGCCTGTTCGGAGAGGGCATAAGCCATTTGGACAGAGCCACCTCCTAAATCAACCACTCCAACAGTGTCTGAGTATTTATTTCCCAAATTCCCTAACAAATAATTCATAGCAACCTGCACATGATAAAGAACTTTTTCATCTTATCAGCTCTTACATGAGAAGAAATAATGTTCTGAAAAGTAAACTAAAAAGAAAACCTCAATTAGATGTCCTTATCCCAGGGTTGGCTTGTGCAAGGGGGTTCTGTAAATGTCAATGTACAACCAAAATTTTGCATGTATATGAAGTTTTCATTCCATACCCATAAATAAGAACCTTCTTGATATCCTTCAAGAACAGTGATCCACTCTGACTTGTACTCAAATAAGCTGTTGTTTTGAAAAAGATCCCTGACCTGAAGAGTGTAAATGACACTTAATCAGGCTACTAAACCTCTCAATTAAACGCCATATTGTGACTTACTTCGATGAATCAGCTCCAGAACATTTTTTAATGCCAAAGTTTTAGAATTCATTTAATCAAGTAAATTGCCGTATATCGAACCGTAATAGCTTGTTCTATTATTTCCGCTGAAATTCACCTTACAGTTATGCTAAGAAGTTCACCGCTTGCAAAATTTCTTCAGACTTTTCTTCTCCTAGGTTCCTTAGAGCAGCTGTTGCCTGCAGATGCATCAAAATGTGAAGAATACTTGGAAACAGCATTAAACCACATGTCAACGGCAATTTAGTGCTACAAACGTTACCAAAGCTCAGTTAACTGGAGTGCAAGTAAAGATGAATTGTACCCCCAATCTAACAGGTGTTATTGGTTGCAGTTCCTTAGGAACCACGCTTTCAGCTTCCTCCAGAAGAGGAATGAGTGAATTGGCTGCCTCTCGGGGATCATCAGCATATGAGCTCAAACCCGGATTTACCTGCATATAAGGAACAAAATAATGGTGAGTACGTCATGCTTGGAATAAGAGAAGCTAGTTACTTTTATATGGCTATTTGCACTAGTTTTAGTAGGAGAATTATGCCACCAATATCCTAGTGTTGCGGCCAAAGGCTCATGGTCCAGATACGTGACGTATTGTTTGCTCTACCCTATAGTCCTCATGGTTTTACTCTTCTAGATTCTAATCCAAATGACGCTTTACGTGAAGAAGGATGATCCCTTCCCATATAAGCTAGTGTCTCCTTTGGCTCACAACCAATGTGGTATTGATGGTACCCTCCTTCCTTATTATCACCACCTAGGACTCTCATAACTATCCCATCTTAATTTGGAACTAATCCCTCCTCGTCCCAATCACCGCAAACTTAAGTAATGAGTTTTAACATCATAATGACCATTGAAGCAGTTTCTAGATACCTTCATTAATTATTTTCAACAAGATAAAATTGTAGCTAAATGCTAGATGATTATCTCAAAGTAATATAAAGACCAACAACTACAGGCGAAATATATGGATCATCAAGGTTGTCATTTAATATTTCTGTTGTTTGTAGCAAGATATATAATACTTTTGCAGAGAAATAGAAATGGCAAAATAATATATAAGTAATCGCTAAATACTAGATGATTTTCTAAAAATAATATAAAATACCAATAGCCAAAGGTGAAAAAATAAATGGATTGTGAAGGATATCATTTAATATTTTAATTGTTTATAACAAGAAATATAATACTTTTGTAAATAAATAAAAATGCTCAACCAAAATGTATGAACAGTGTCTAAAACTTTTTAACAATAAAAGAACCCGGTAGATTATATCATGTATGGATCACATACTCTCCCATCAATAGTTTTTAACATGTGCTTTCTCTAAAATCACTCATTATATCCCATCAGTGGATTCATAGTCTGCTCCTTTCCACCTACTTGTGCAATAAGTAAACAATGTTGTGCAGAATCAAAACGCCACCTCCCACCCAAGAGGCAAGGGGTAATACCATCGAAACCGAAGTTGGATGGTGGTTTATAACATATATTCGGACAAATTCCAAAATGAAAGCCAGTTTGGCTGGGGCTCTGGGCCAATTTCACTAACGGGAAAACGGCATTTCCAAATTTTTGCATGCAGCTTAGACTGATTATTGTATTCCCTCCACCTGCTTCTGTACACAGGAAAGCTCAATTGGAAGTGTGCATATAAACAAATAAATCTCGGTCAATACCTCAACGAAGAGCTCAATGTCGTCGCCGATGTTGACCAGGTCCATGTTCTCGTCGAACCGGAAGACGTGGACCCGGCTCCCGGCGTCAAAGATGACGGCGTAGCTCTCCGTTTCTCCACGGACGCCACCACCAGCGAAGGCCTTCCGGCCGCGCACAACATCACTAGCTACGTGGGGCGCGAGAACAAGATGAGCAACGCGTATTGGAGGAGATCGCGCTCCATCCTGGCGTTGCAAAAGGGAAGGAAGCGAAAGGAGAAGGAGTCCTTTGAGGCGATGCTGTCTGGGCTCTTCTCCCGCTTTTGAGGCAAGTGACTCTAAGCAAGCTATAAACTGGCGGATCCTCTGCGTTGCACCGCAGCATGTGGTGCAGGCCGTCCATCCTGGGTACGAGGTCGCCTTGCGTGGCAGAAGCGGCAGCAGCATTTCTTATCTCAAGTATTATCCGCGAAACTTTTGAGTGGACTGTGCGCCATCCTTATTAATTCGGAAAATTATTGAAATTTAGAAAATAAAAAAAATAGATAAATAAAGTATATATAAAGATTAAAATGGGTAATAGGAATATATCAAAATTTTTAAAAAACAGAGATATGATATTTCAAAAATATTACATCTTCAAAAACTAATATTTTCCTATCAACGCTCATATTTTTTTTAAAAATAATATTACTTTAAAATAAAATTTAAAAATTTTTAAATAACTAAATTTAAAGATCTTATGCTTACCATCAGTTGTGAGTCAAGGGAGACTCACACTTATAAAGAGAAAAAAAAATTCTCACAAACGGCATCAATATTGTGGCCATGGGTCAAAGGGTCGAATAGTTCAGATGGTTAGCTTATGCTGTCGTCTCCGCATACGTAAGGTATTGTCCACTTTAACTTATGACCATCTTTAAGCTTCAGTAGGTCTTTAGGCTTCAATGTACCTTGATCATTTAGAGTCTCACGATTTTGCTCTTTAAAAAATACCTCACATGGAAAGAATTTTTTCTTCCTTATAAGCGCAAGTCCCTCTTGACTCACAACCGATGTGGGACTATTGGTGCCCTCCACATTATTAAAACTACAACAAAGGACCTCAACTCCAAAAAATCGAGGCGGACCTCGACCACTACCTAGTGCGCCAAGTAAGGGTCGAGGTCCACCTCGATTCCCTGGAGCTCTGTTGTAGGTCTAATAATGTGGAGGACACCAATAGTCCCACATCGGTTGTGAGTCAAAGGGGACTCATGCTTATAAGGAGAAAAAATATTTTTCTATGTGATGTGTCTTTTAAAAGGCAAAACCATAAGGTCCATGGGCCAAAGCGGACAATATCTCACGTGATGGGCCGAGCCTTTGTCCGCAACAATGGCGCACCAAGTAGGGGTCAAGGTCCACCTCGATTTTTTATGGCTGAGGTCTGCCTTGGCTGACTGTAGGGCTCCTCGGACTATATACATCAAAGTCCTCCTTGACTAGGGGCTCTGTTGTGGTTCTAATAATGTGGAGGGCACCAATAGTCTCACATCGGTTGTGAGTCAAGGACAAGCGCTTATAAGAAGAAAAAAATTCTTCTCACGTGAGGCGCCTTTTAAAGAGCAAAATCATAAGGCCCATGGATCAGAGTGGACAATATCTCATGTGATGGGCCGAGTCCTTGTCCGCAACAGGCATTAATTTAAAATAAAATTTAAAAATTTTTAAATAACTAAATTTAAAGGTCTTGTGCTTAGCACTTTAATTTTTCATGAGAATTTTATTAGAGTCAGTCCAAATCCCTAGTCACGATCCATATGATAATTCTTATATAGGTAAGTCCAACGAAATTTGTTACCTAATTCTCTATAGGTTTTCTATTTTAGATTTATTAAGAGTATAACTCAACCTATTATGGAGATGATCCGTAGATCGGATGGCCCCTATTTCTTTGGGGTGTGCCCAAGACAACTTGGTGAAGTCATGCCAAATGTAGACTTAGGCCCACTGACTCGACTACTCACTTAGGTGAAGCCAGCAATGGACATCCACGATAATACCTTGATCTGAAGGTTGGCTAGTAGAGTTTCTCCCCTATTAAATAGTCAGAACACGGCCCAACGGCATACAGAATCAAGTCTAACAAATCTACAGATTCCGGCTAACGGCCTATGGGCTCAACATTCATGTAAAAAAGATATGAAGGAGATCCTAAGGTACGCAAGCTAGGAGAACCAAGAGAAAAGCTCTTTGCTTTCCCACACCCCAAAGCTCCAGCTAACTTAGGCACCAAGGGTCCCCCACTGAAATAACCCCCTGCGAGTGTGGACTTCTTTTGCAGGTTCCCTTCAACGTCTCAGATCCTAAATGATGTCTAGTTCTAGCCAAATCAGCACCCTTCTGGAGCCTTGCGGTAGTAAATTGATGCTAGAAGGAGGGCATTAGCCTATTTGGAGAGGAAAGAGAGCATAGTGCGAATGAGAGCGTAGAACTCCATTGTCTCCCATCGATAATCTATCTATCATAGCCAGAGTAGTGCTACCCATATTGGAAAGGATCCCTCACGAATATGGAATACGGATTCTTCACCCAAGATTGCTAACCCAAGTGACAATGTCAATACCACAATAGGAAGAAAAAAGAGATATAAAAAGGACACAATCAAACATGTAGATTAGCCCCAGGCTTACCTCCATGGAACATACAAACAGCACTATGAAAGAAAGAATAAATACAAAATGAGATCACATCCTCTCAACTCTCATACATCAACTTCTCTCTCTTAACAAGAAGCACATAAAAAAAAATCTTACAAAGCTCTCAAAAAACCCCAAGTAAGACCTTCTCTGCTGCTGCTAGCTCTATGCTCACATCAAGCCACTCCTACTGCTACCCACAAGC